>NC_141994.1:16117922-16417922 GCF_049901715.1 Pseudonaja textilis | reverse complement strand
GCTGATTGGTCTGTAGGTATGTTTATGTGGGGTGGGAGTGGGGTGGGGGTGAGTTCTTCTTAAAAACTTCCAGGGTTGGAGCATTCACAACTTCTGGAGGCAAATTGTTCCACTGATTAATTGTTCTGTCAGGAAATCTCTGCTTAGTTCTAAGTTGTATCTCTCTTTGATTAGTTTCCATCCATTGCTTCTTGTCCTGCCCTCACGTGCTTTGGAGAATAGCTTGACTCCCTGTTCTTTGTGACAATCCCTGAGTTATCACGTCACCCCTAGTCCTTCTTTTCATTAAACTAGACACACCCAAATCCAGCAACTGTTCAACCAAGAATTTGAAGTTCTCTTGGGAGCACTAAACCTTGGGCCAGTGGTTCATTTCTAAAATCCTTTATTCCCTCATTGCATGTTGACCTTTTATTGGAAATATAGATGAAAACACCACTTGTGCTTCTAACTCCTTAACTTTCTTGCCAAGCTGCTCATGGTCTCTTGATATTGTTTTTGGATTCATTGTCATGTCATTCATTTCTCTATTCTTACTCTGGAAAGCGGCCGAAAGGAATTCCCTCTAAAAGCAGAGCAAAGTCTGCAAGAGAAATGAAGGCGAATACTTTGGCTAGCTCTTTCTGCTCTGTGTGTGACTTCATGGTCAATAAGATAACAGGAGCAAGGAGTTGATTCTCCTGGAGCTGCATTTCCTTATGAAAAGGACTGCTGGATGTGCCAGCGTTACTCTGATGCTTTCTTCACTGGAGCAACGTGCAAGAGTGACTTAAATCGGGGTGTAAAGGAGATAGATACTTCATTTGCTGAAATCATTGGGGTTTAATATGACTTTAGGCCGCACTCCACTGTTCAAGAATAGAACATCAGAGAAAATAATGTTGGTTTTCTCTAAGAGGCCAAAACCTCCTTCAAGAAGATGTGCTTGTGCTTATTTGTGTGATACAAACAAGGAAAGGCCTTTTCTGTTGGGTGGAAAGAAGGCTTCATCAGCTCTGACAGAGCTATTCTTTCTGACAGAACATTGAATCTGTCAGGAAGTTTAAAGGAGAAATGTGACAGAAAAAAATTGCAGAAAAACAATTACTACCCACCTGCCTTCCATTGAGGACCTGTATACTGCATGAGTTAAAAAGAGGGCTGTGAAAATATTTACGGAGCCCTCACATTCCAGACATAAAGTGTTTCAACTCCTTCCCTCAAAACGACGCTATAGAGCACTGCACATCAGAACAACTAGACACAAGGACAGTTTTTCCCCGAAAGCCATCACTCTGCTAAACAACTAATTCCCTCAACACTGTCAAACTATTTACTAAGTCTGCACTATTACTATTAATCTTCTCATCACTCCTTATTACCCCCCCCCCCCCACTTTTTACTGTATGGCTGTGACTTTGTTGCTTGTATCCTCATGATTTATATTGACTGTTTCCTAGTATAATTTGATTGCCTATTGTACCCTATGACTATATTCTATAGACTATATACCCTATGACTATATAACCCTATGACTATCATTAAGTGTTGTATCTTATGATTCTTGATGAATGTATCTTTTCTTTTTATGTACACTGAAAGCATTTGCACCAAGAAAAATTCCTTGTGTGTCCAATCACAGTTGGCCAATAAAGAATTCTATTCTATTCTATTCTATTCTATTCTATTCTATTCTATTCTATTCTATTCTATTCTATTCCATTCCATTCTATTCTATTCTATTCTATTCTATTCTATTCTATTCTAATTCTAATTCTATTCCATTCCATTCCATTCCATTCCTATTCTATTCTATTCTATTCTATTCTATTCTATTCTATTCTATTCTATTCTATTCCTTAAGGCTTCAATTGCAAATCTGTAGCAAAATGGACAACTGTGCCTTTTCAGACAGGCGCAAGACATCCTTATCATTTCTCCCTCTTGAGTGATAATTCTTTCCCAGCTGGCTTGGACTTAAATGTTAAACACACTGATATTGTTCAGAAATATCCTCATTTTCCTTCTGCATTTGCATAATTATTGAATTGCTTTATTTCCTCTGAAAAAGTGAGCTGTTTTTTTCCTACTTTATAATGCACACACAAGCAGAGGATATCTATCTATCTATCTATCTATCTATCTATCTATCTATCTATCTATCTATCTATCTATCTATCTATCTATCTAAAGCTACCTATGCACCCACACATTTCACCACAAGGAGGCAGCAGTGTCTTTGCCATCTATCTGGCGGGGGGGGGGGAACTTTTTAAAGAATTAAATTAGACAAAAGGTTTGGCCAAGAGAGGTCCCTGTGGATTGCTTGGTGGCACAAGAAAGGAGGCCCAGTTATCTGCAGTATATTTAGTAGCAATTTTGCAATTCTAGTAGTTGATTTGTGTACGAGGCAAAGGCAGTTATATTTTAGGTATAATATTTTGTTTCAGATATAATATTTTGTGCTCTTCATTACATTGGCTAACACGTTCTCTCATAAGACTAAAGTTGACTAAAGTTCTATTTCTTGATTCACTAACCAAAATTATATTGGCACACCAGTATCAAAAGCACTGAACCTAGAACTTAGAATAATAGAGTTGGAAGTGACCTTGGAGTTCTTCTAGTCCAAGCCCCTGTTTCCACAGGAGACCCTTTACCATTTTAGACAAAGGTCCTATCTCTTTTTGAAAGCCTCCAGGGATGGAGCACCCACAACTTCTGAAGGCAACCTATTCCATTGGTTGATTGCTCTCACCATTAGGAAATTTTCTCCTTACTTCTAGGTTGCTTCTTTCCTTGATTAGTTTTCACCCATTCTTTCTTGTCTTGCGTTTTGATGATTTGGAAAATAGCTTTCTTGTTTTTTATGTGTTGAAAGAAACTTTAAAAAAATATTTTTGACATTTATTGCGAGTCTTACTTTGTTCAAAGTCTTAGCTTTCCTAATTTTATCTTTGCAGATTTGGGCTATTTGTTGGTATTCTGCCTTTCCATTTTTTGTACTTATTCTTTTTTTCTCTCTCAGTTGGTCTTCTTTGTGCAACCATGCTGGTTTTTTCTTGATTTTCGTGTTTTTCTTTTTAAGTGGCATTGAATTGGACTGGGCTTTTATAATCGTGGGTTGTTTACATTTGGTTTTAATGGTCTTTTTAGCATTGTTTTTAACTATGTTGTTCTATATGGTTATATGGTTTTATTTTTAAACTGCCCACAGTTATGCAGATGAGATGAACAGTGCAGAAATTTGATAAATAAATAAAAAGCTATTGTATTTTTTCCCATTCTCACTTAAATGTTTGAATGTCTTTATTTTGTGTAGATAGCATTAGAACACCTCTTGCACATTTTTATTTGCAAGGAAGCCTTGAATAAATATAACAGCTCAGCTCCATGCAACCTGCAAAATAAGATGGGGAGGGCTGCATTAATGTTGGTGGAGAAAATGGTAACCCTTTCCCAGGAACAGGACATGAAATAGGAATCTCAGCTCAAGTATAATGTTGTCTCTCCAAAACTGGTAGGGTCCCACCAGAGGTGGTATTCAGCTGGTTCTGACCAGTTCTGGAGAACTGGTAGAGGAAATTTTGAGTAGTTCGGAAAACCAGCAAATACCACCTCTGATTGGCCCCACCCCCATCTATTCTCTGCTTCCTGGGTCCCAGCTGATCGGCTGGGTCTTCTTTTGTTGCCCTGCACAGGAGAACGGAGCTGGAAAGCAGGTTAGTGGGGTGGGGAGGGAATGGAGATTTTGCAGTAATCTTCTTCCAGGAGTTGGGAGGCAATGGGGATTTTACAGCAATCTTCCCTTGCCACGCCCACCAAGCCACGCCCACAGAACCGGTAGTAAAAAAATTTGAATCCCACCACTGCGTCCCACGTACCAACTATGAGTGGCCCAAAGTTCAAAGGGGGTGAAACATGACTTTGACTTTTGTTCTTAGAAGAATGGACTATTTAGTTCCTTTGGGATGGGATGGAAACAATTGTGAATATTATATGAATATTATATAAACACTGGAATAACCACATGGTTATTCCATTGGTATTCCATTCTATTGGTAAAGTATTCTTCGGGTGATACTTGACCATATAGTTTTTCTGAAAGCAAAAAGTCTGACATGATTTGCCTTTTCCTTCTCCTGGGATATTTTCTTGACGTTCCAGTCTAATCTACTGTTCTGGGATATCCTGGTGGTCTTCTATGTTTTGACCCTGCTTATGAGCATAATCACATTTCAACGATCCATAGCAACAATGTAAAAGATTTTCCACTCCTATTTGTTCTGCCTGCTGTCTTCAAATCTGTAATCCAAGTTTCTTTCTCTTTTCTTTTTTAAATCTTATTTTGCACCCAGAAAAACAGAACTGTGTTTTTTGCTGTTTTTGTCCTTCTCCAGAATTACCTGCTGATATCAGGGGTGGGCTTCAAAATTTTTAGCAACCGGGTTCTCTGCCCGGTTGCTGGTGGGTATGGGCACGGTGGGCATGGCCTAGTCTGCCTCCTGCACCATGGCGGGGGCGGGTTGTCCTCCCCAGGCTCCAGAGGCTTTTCTCAAGCCTCCCAGGAGGGCAAAAACGGCCTCCCCAGGCTCTAGAGCAGGGGTGTCCAACCTTGGCAACTTTAAGCCTGGAGGACTTCAACTCCCAGAATTCCCCAGCCAGCAAAGCCCATTTCTAGCCTTTCTGAACTTCCAGGAGCCTCTGCACGCTCCCTGCACTTACCTGCATCCAAAATGGGCCACGTGGGGACTCCTGGGAGGGGTGGGATGGAGTGGGTGGGGCCAGCCAGGAGTGGGATTTGGGGGTCCCCCCTGAACTGTACAGAATCTTAGCTAGGGGCTCTTCCGAACCCCTGCGAACCCCCGGCATCCCAACCCTGGCTGATATCCAGCCCAAGAATCATCACACAACAAAACTACATTGAGAGAAAAAAAAAGAGTTCATTAATCTTTTAAGCGTTTTTTTTTCTTCTCAAGCCCTTCACAAAGAAATGGAGGATAAAAATTATAGCCAGGCTTTGTCCTGGCCCACTGATAAAAGTTTCCTTTCCTTTTGGTCCCTTTAGGGAGATTTCTACCTTCCACCCAACCCAAATTTCTTCACGTGTTAAAACCTTTAAAAAACAAAAACAAATCAGAGGCACCATCTAGTTAACTTTGCCTGATCTTGGGAACTAAGCGGAATTGGCCATGCATGATATTTGGATGGGGGAATCATTAGGAAGTCTCAAGACTATTAGCTGGACTGGGAATTGAAAAACAGCCACCCATTTGTCAAGAAGGCCGCATGATTGAATTGTCTAAAAAGACATTCAGAAGCAGATCAATGGAGCTGCCCAAGCAGAGCCCACCACTGTTAACTGGCATTAGCGGCATTAGGGCAGGGAGATTCAGAGAAGTCAAGATGGTGGCTGTGATTATCATTTGACATCCCTCCACCCCATCCCCCCACTCTATAGACATCCTGCAGGGACAGTTTCTTTAAATCACAGTGGGACCTAATAAGGTTACACCTGAACAAAGTGATCTTGCTTGCAAAGAGAAAGAAGGCCCAATGCAGAAGATGCATTGAGTGCAAATACTTGTGGCCCTCTTTCCACATACAAACATCTCTACACACAGACTCCATTTTATGCCAGTTGGGGATGATACATAATCCTTGGGGATTATGCAAGACTCTCTAAATGGTTGCTAGAACTGGGTATATTCAGTCTGATGAAAAGAAGGACTAGGGGTGACAGGATATCAGTGTTCCAATATCTCAGGGCTGCCACAAAGAAGAGGGAGTCAAGCTATTCTCCAAAGCACCTGAAGGCCAGGTAAAGAATAACGGATGGAAACTAATCAAGGAGAGAAGCAACCTAGATCTAAGGAAAAAATTCCTGACAATTAGAACAATTGATCAGTGGAACAACTTGCCTCCAGAAGTTGTGAATGCTCCAACACTGGAAGCTTTTAAGAAGAGATTGCATAACCATTTGTCTGAAGTGGTGTAGGGTTTCCTGCCTAAGCAGGGGGTTGGACTAGAAGACCTCCAAGGTCCCTTCCAACTCTGTTATTCTATTTTTGAAACCTTGAGAATCCATATGAAAACCTGTACATCAGGATTCACTGATTTTCTTTAGCAGTTCTCGTCAGGTTGGCATTATGACAATGAGCAAACTCCATGGAGCCATTTTAAAAATAACTAAGGATTTAGTGTGATCTATGAATGGAGCTGTGATCTATAAAAATTGTTGTCATAAATATCCAGAAACGTAATAATTAGTATTACCATTTCAGGGGCTTGGGACCTTGTTTTTTTTTTTTTCTGGATTCAATTGGTGTATAAAAATGTTGGATTTTCAACATTTATGTTAATATTTATACTGGTTTATCAAAACATTTTGGATTATAAACTTCTATTTTTTTTCTTTTTTATGCAACCATCCACATCATGTTTAGCTGAGTTATGAAAGAAAAAATAGCTAATTGCCCATAGGAGGCTATTGAAGCTTTAATACTTCATTTCTGAAACATCAGTCAACAAAAACTTAATTTAGGCAAATCTTTCAAATCATTTAACAGAACTGGACAATTTATGCCGCCACTTTAGGTCATCTGTTTTCTTTCTTTTCCACTTCCTGAAATTGAAATCTCCATTCAGTTAAGTGCTTCGCAGAAGACAAATGTGTCCATTGGGTTTGGTACTTGTCTTTGAAAGTTTAAAAATCCTTGGCCTTTTTGTTTTCTTTCCCTAAATCACAGTCATATGTCTTTATATCTTGGAGTGGTGTCTAACATCTTATTAAGAATGGAATTACTTGAAACTTCTTTGAGAGTCTCGCCACATATATCTCCAAAGAGTGTGGGAGTGGTGGAAACATTTAGTAAAGCAAGCAGCAGGAAGACTAGTACTAACTCATTTCACATGTTTCTTGTCCGCATTTGTTATATTCCTTGAGAACAATTGAGGGGAAAAGGACTGAAATGCAGTAGAAATTTGAGACAGAAATCTATTCTGTAAAACAATTTTTTTATTATTTGCACATGTCCGTTATTATCTGTATGTCTTGCCCCATAGGAACACCGGAATTTAGATCTGGTGCTAAAATATTACTACTTTATTACCAGGAACAATTGAATTCTCTGTGGGTGAGGTCTATTGAATTATGCAAGTAGTTCTATTGGCCCCTCTTTTATTTTGTAATGAAAAGTGGGTTTGGAGTTGCTTTTTGGCCACTGATAGTCCTACTGAAATTAAGTGTCAATTAAGAAGAAAGGGTCTAAACTACATCAGATTGCAAAATGGAAAATAGTAGATATCCAGAAATTAATGAATGTTGATGAACATTCCAATCTGGATTGAATCACAGACAATAGATTGGACCAGGGAATAACACTCTTGCAGCAGAAACCAGAAAAGGCCTCTTAGGATTAGACAATGTGGGTCAGAAAGATGAAATGGTTGTCTTGTCATCTGCTGACCTAAGATTCCATACCCAAATCCTACAGGATACTCCAAAATAAATGTTTATTAAAGAAAGCTCTCTTCTTGAGCTAGCCAGGATAATCTTGGGACAGATTGCGAAGTATCCCATTGTACTAGGCTGGAAGATGGTATTATAACTGCTGTTATCCTTGTTGGCATCCATAAAGTTTAGATCAGAGGTGTCAAACTCATATTGTCACAGCGGCATCACGTGACGTATCGTGACTTTCCCTCCCCTTTGCTAAACTGGGCATGGCCAGTGTATGACGCATCTGGCCCATGGGCTGTGAGTTTGACGCCCCTGGTTTAGATGAATGGATTCTGCAAGTATGGAGAAACTAATTAAAAATAATTTTACTCAGAATGTTAAGCAATTAAATTGGTCTCCTTATAACCTCTACTGGCATATCTGTCAAAACTTTGGTTGGTTTGAACCCGCTACAATAGCTCCTAAAAATAATGCTAACTCCTTTGGTGTTTTAGTAGCTGAAATTCATGTTGCCAAGGACCCAAAGGTTGGTCACATGATTACAAGGTGGGGAGTGGGCGGGGCTACCCAACAGTTGGAATTTTGAATCAGGGTCATAAATAGCCCCAAGCAGAGCTGGTATTCAGCAGGTTCTGACCAATTCTGGAGAACCGGTAGTGGAAATTTTGAGTAGTTCAGAGAACCGATGGTAACCTTCCCCCAGGAGTGGGGAGGGAATGGAGATTTTACAGTATCCTTCCCCTACCATGCCCAAGCCACACCCACCAGGCCACACCACACCCACCAAGCCATCCCCACAGAACTGGTAGTAAAAAAATTTTTATCCCACCACTGAACTGGAGCCTCCTTATTTAGTTAGTTAATTTCATTTCTATGTCTTCCCAGTCATACACAATTCTGGGCAAGTTCCTAGGTCGTATTTTGCAACCTTTGACAACTTTTAGATATCTAGAATTCAACTTCCAGAATTTCTCAGCCACCATAAGTACAAACTTATTATCTGTCTCTCCCCTCCCCCCCGCATAAGAGCTCTGGGTTGCTTTTCTGTTGATGGTAATCAAAGTATCTAAGACCAAAACAATATAATTAATTTAAAAAAAAACCCTGAACTATAATACAATCTGAATCTCATAATGATCTTGCAGTAACAAGTTTGAAGAGTGAATGCTCTCTGAGAATGTAAGCATTGCAACTTTCAAACTTTTCTTTGGGTTAGCTTTTCATGTAGTTAAGAATTTAATATAATTTTACTTAATAGAAAATAGTTAAAATACTAAATTGTATTTGTCTGAGAAAGTCTAGCCATTCCTGGGGTTTGTTTGTTTCAAGTTCTCTAGATAAAAAGAAAAGCTTCATAGCACTACAATCCAACATATGTCTATTCAGAGTAATCTCACTGACCTTAGTGAGGGTTATTTAACTGCTTAAGTAGGTACATAATTGCAGGCTATATACAACTGTCAGTCTTTTGTCCACACACTTCAAATCCACTTACTCTCAAGTAATCTTGTACGCTTCCTACAGTCTTTGAGACATCCTCATGGAGAACAGTGTTTTTAAGTGAATGGTTCCTATTTGTTGATGCAGATCAATATATTTAGCAATGTCCAACATTTGGGATTTTCAGTGTTTAGCCCAGTGATTGATATTTCTCAGTCAAGAAACCTAATATGGCTACATCAAGATTTTTTTAAAAAGATACTGAAGTAAGCGAGTACTATTTAAAGGATTCAGCTTTGGTTGATTGCTTATGTATCAGGCCAAAAAACATGTAAGGTAGGCTTTTTTTTAAGTGCTAAAGCTTTGATCAGTGTAGATAATGGGTGAGGTAGTTCCCCTCCAAAATGAATGAATACAAATAAAACATTGTTTTGTTGGAAGCTGATGCAGAGCTTTGTAGGTCTATCCTAAAAGAAACTTTTTAAAAAAGTAATTAGTAAATGCTAGGATTTCCCCTCTCAAAATCTTTAAAAATAAGAAAAATGTCATGCCACGATCAATTTCTGTATTTGATGAATCTCCAGGGAATTGTATGGAAGCTTATTTTAATACTTTCATCATCCCGGAGGATTTAATACTAGTCTAACTTCCCAATAACTAGCAGATTTAGTGTTTCAGTTCCCAACTTCTGGCTTAGACCCTTTAGAAGATTTCTTCTTCCTTGAACTAACAGTATCAAGAACAAGTTGCACTAAAATACATAAGGTAAAATTTAAAAAGTGAAAGGAACAAATTTTAGAAACGAGCAAAGAATTGAAAAAAAAGGAGGGGGATGTAACATAAAGAGAAAGACACACATAAAGGCAGAGGGAACTAAGCCTTTCACAATAGGAGCTGGCCGAAATAACCACGGTTTCTTCTTTGAGTCATGAGAATAGCTATTTTTTTCCTTAAAAGCTTAAAGAGCTATTAAGATGGGCAAATCACTGGTAAAACAGCTGGAAATGTAAATAGCAATTTCAACAGTTCATTGCTTCTGAATCCAAATGTGGAATGCACAGATCTACTTCAAAAAAGCCCCTCTGGTTTTATTATACTGAGTGGGGAGACTCTTTTCTCAGTGGACCTGAATGGAGACCATGTGCTTTATTTAGCAAATCCACTTTTTTTTTTGCAAATGAGCAGACGGATCTCTAATTTTCACGCCATTCTCCCTTAGAGACCTCCTTCAATTGCACCATTCTTTCATTATCTGGAACTAATGAAGTGCTCGGCAGCCTTTAGCTCTGTAAAGAACCTATTGCTCCAGGAATACTTTGCTTAAATAAAACATGTTTCGTTGGCCAACTTCAAAACAACATTCTTATAAAGGACAAGGAAAAGAGAGAGACAAGGGAGCAATGACATGGAGAAGCAATGCAAAATTGCTAGATGCAAATAAAAGGATGACAGTGAGTGCTATGTATAATAGCACATATTGAAAAGCAGAAATGCTCAGCAAAGAGAAATGTTGGCTCTTTCTTTGAAAATTAAAATGTCTCATAAATATCCAGTTTGTAAAAACAGAGTGGGGAGATGGATTAGGTGGGTAGTGTAACTAATAGTTAAATAGTGTAGTTGGAAATTGAACCAAGCTACAATATTATTTATGTATGGCTGGTTGGCAAGTTTATACCAATTGCAATATCTATTGTTTTATATAGTTTGAGGCATTTCATATTAATAATACTTGATTTCATGAGTGATTGTTTATTCCTGGTTAACCTTTTCTTCTCCAATTTCTCACAGATGCAACTCTGTGTTAATATATCATTGAATTTGATGGAATCACAGCATTTTAGTACTATCAGCAGGAGTGATTGATGGAATAGAAGCATTTTAACATTTCACACTGAGCTCTGGCTATTTTTCTTCTTTCTTAACAGAAGTGTCATAACGATCCTCCTCTTTCCATTGCCCACAAATCTAAAATTATTATTATTTAATTAGTCACAATATATTTTCTCTGCACTAGATAAATAATATTCCTGCATGATCTATAAAACTTTTCAAATTTCAAATTATAATTCACATGATAAAATTCTTATGTAAGACAAGCCCACTGGTGAAAAACAATCAGTAAAGCTGGAACAATGGAGAGAAAGAGAAATCTCTGCTTTTCATTTTTTATTAGCTTTCATGTTCTCCTGGGCTGCTTATATTTCTTTTATTTAGTCCTGCATTTTAATTTGTAGCACATTGTATCTTGGCCTTAGCAACTGAAATCACATTTATCGTCTTGATTATCCAGAGCTGGCAACAAGATGTCTGTTTGGCTAACTCCCAGTAAAAACTAGAAGAAATTATAATGTCTGCCTTTGTAAAACAATTGATATTTTTGGAACCAGCTGTAACTGTGTTATTTTCAGCAAAATAATTTTTTTAGCATACCATTTTTTGAAGAAAAGAAATTCCTACATTCTGTCACATTTACTGCTGTAAAAAAGGATAAAAATATCTGTGAAAGACAACCATGTTTCAAGAGATGCGAGTTCTGAAATTTCAAGAATTTCCTTTGTTAAGAATATAGTTCGGCCTTAATTAGCAGCTACTGTATTTTAATAATTACCATCTTTCTCTTGAACAATGCCAGAAATGAAAAAGCAAGGAAATGTGGAAAGGGCCTTACTGTTACATTTATATTACACCCACAGACATGCATATATGAACTCATTTTGATGCTGTGATCTGTTTTGAACATCCAAGAATTCGATCTGATTTCTTGTAGCTTGAATTCTCTCTCTAGCAAAAAAAGCACACGTGATACTTGAGCAAACTCTAACTTGACTCTGATGCAGACGTTTTAGATATACCGTTTTCATTCCTGGAAGAAAGGAAATTAGGAATGAAATCTCCAAAACCATTACAACTTTTTTGGGGGGGGAAGTGGACATAAGTGGCTCAAGGAACCATACCTGATTAGAATTAGATTGATCTGAAGGTGCAGAATATTTTATGCTTTAATGTAGAAATGTTCCATTCATTCTAAGATTACACCTGGATTTCTCCTCATGGATGTATTTCAGGGGTGGCAGACTCAAGGCCTGCAGGCCGGATCCATCCCATGGGGTGCTTCAATCTGGACCATGGGATCGCCCTGGAAACAGCAAAGGATTGGAACGCAGTGCCTCTGCCAGTGAAAATATTTTCACTGGCAGGGGGCTGCAGGATGTTGAGCTAGCCACGCCCATAAATATTTTCACATGCGCAGGGGGCGTGGGTGTGTGTGTGCGCATTGCCTTCTGGATGCTGGCACAAGAGCCCCAAAAGGTTAACCACCACTGTGCTACACCATCATCAATATAGACCTGATTCCTGATTTGGACCATTCATTTCATAGAATGTGGAGTAATTTATTTTAAATAAAACGAATATTACAAATTTCACTCCTATTGCCCATTTTTTATCCTTCATAATAAATAGGAATTCATTGATCAATATAAATCTTTAGTATTTCCCTGATTTTCATAGGACATTTGGTTGTACTGATTTTCTTTAGAAAATCTGAAAAATAATTTGTATATGTTGGGGTTGCTAAATGCCAATAAATATCAATAGCTTTTAAGAGAAGTTTGGTGTCAGAGAGGCCATGTACGCCATGTGTGTTGTGAAAGGCTGAGCATACAAAAAAAAAAAAAAGACACTTGGTGGATGTGAAAATAACACAGCATCAATGGTGGAGTGGAATAGATGGGTGGGAGAGTAACATTAAATTGGAAGAGAGCAGAACACCGAGGAATGGAGAAGGGAACCTAAGACGCATATTTTGCTCCAAATAATTTCCTTCATCCTGGCTGCATCACTGAGTGATGAGTCCAATACCCTTGTTGCAAACTTTAAAAGTAAAAACAACAACAACCCAATGTAAACTCTTTTCAAATGCAGCATCAGAAACATACCTTATTGATAAATTGTGTGTATTTGCTTAAAAGAAGACAGTCACTGGTAGATTTCAGGGTATCAACCATGCCATAGATAGAAATGATCTTTCAAATCCAGTCCTTTAAAAATTTATCACAAATTTCATTTATATCTCTGATGGTGATTGCAAGGAAGTTCAATAAAATAGATTAGACTGTAAAATTGCTGAAATGTCAAAATAGACACTACTTATAATTTCTGTGCCAATGAGCAGTCCATGAAGCTTAAAGCTAACTGTATTTCACTGCATGCTTACTGTAGCCCCAATATATAATTTAACACTTGCATCTGTGGTTTGTTAACTTGTTCTTACAAGCCCTGAGCCTTATTTTGTCTATGCATGTACCTTACTTAGGTGAAAAGAATAGAATGGCAATGTAATCTAAATGTTTCCAAATAAAAATTACCATTTTTCTACATGTCTGATTAGAAGTCCCTTTATAACTTGCACCAGATATCATACTTTCTTCATAATTTGAACGAAGATGACTAAAAAGTAGATCCTATTTACTTTACGTGAACATTCATTTATATTAAAGAAGATAATTCCATTGCCCTAATACAACTCTGACACAAATCAATGTTGTTAGAGCAATGACAGTGCTTCGTCATTTTGCAATCACCGCTTGAAGAGGTATAAACCATAGTAGCTACACAGGATCCAGTTCCTCACCCTTCACAGAGATAAATCTGGAACACAGTCATGCAGGCAACGTAGTTCAAGACAAAACTGAAACTTCAGACTGATAGATAATAAAGTGAATCCACAGAAAAATAAAGAGAGATTTATTGAGATAAGAAATACACTACAACATGCTCAGCAAAACAAGCAAGGCAACTCAGAGGTATTGGTCAATTGGAATTGTGGGAAGCATTATTGGAGAAAAATATATTCCCCAAAGATGGAAACAAATCTCTCCTAAAGAGGTTAAAAAGGTTAACAGACTTACGTATTGACATGGATGTGCTAATTAACGATAGATACATGCATCATTTTAAAAGTATGATACTTTTAAACAGAAATACAACTCCACCATCATAAATAGATTATCTGGTTTCCTACTATATTTTCTCCGAAGGTCTTAAACAATGTTGGATTATCTCAGATTTCTGTTCTCCTTTCTTTTCAGCTTGGCTGAGACTTTTTTAAAAAAAAATCTGCCTTTTAACAGAGGATCATTGAACGAGTTGTCAGGAAAAGGCAAGAGATAGATAGGAATAGAGGAATAAAGTAAAACTGAGAAGAAAGAGAAGCTGGAAAAATACTTTGAAAAGAGAGAACAAACAAGAGAACAAATCTCTCAGGCATGTTTTTGTCTTCCTTTTCAAAGTTCTCATTCACATCCTTAGGTCTGCATCCCTTAGAACAGAAGTCTCATTCTCGCGGCCCGCGGGCCAATTGCGGCCCACAGGACGATATCCTGTGGCCCCCACCGTGATATGAAAGTATAACATTTGAGGATATTTCTTTAACGTTTTTTGTGGAATCCCTTATGCGGCCCAGCCTCACCCAGACTCTGCCTCCAGCGGCCCCCAGGTAAATTGAGTTTGAGACCCCTGCCTTAGAACAAGGATCTCCAAATTGGGCGATTTTAAGACTTGTGGACTTCAACTCCCAGAATTCCCCAGCTGGCTGGGGAATTCTGGGAGTTGAAGTCCATAAGTCTTAAAGTCACCAAGTTTGAGGATCCCTGCCTTAGAAAGTATCCACTACAACTGTATCCACTATAAGCATCCACTATAAGCTGATAAACAAAATTACACCCGCTATACTTAAATCAAGGATGGTAATGAATTTGACACAGATATAATTGTTACAATAGGTTATCTGTTTCTTTGCATATTTCTTTTGTATGATGGAATGTAATAGCCTTTGACTACCCAGAAAAGCTGCACTGGATTACTCTATTCAAATTCAGTGATGACAGAGAAAAGTTTTTTTTTTAATTTTCATTTCCATAGCATAGATCTTTCTCATATCTTGGGACAGATTTGTCTTACACTTCCATCCATCCTGTCCATATGTCCCTAATGCATTGCTCTCTGGAGCATCAAGAAAACATTCAGCGCTGATTACATCAAACTCCTAAGCCATTTCCATATGATAGAAGCCCTGCAGAGTTTCAAAAATGTTGCGTGCCAAAGTACAATTTTTGCAAAAGGAAACAACTACAATAAAACTATTAGGATTAATTGGTCACTCTCCATTTTTACTGAGCTCTGCCGATCTGTAATTTGAAATCCTAATAAGCACTGATATATTGATATAATAAAAGTATGGAACATTCTCTCACAGCTACATCACACAACAACTCAGAAAACCAAGAATATATATCCTATTAGATTAGTAAACTAAATACAAATAAAATTGATCATCCACTATTCATTGACAGGTCCACACATTTTTCTTAGCAAAGATTTTTAGAAGTGGCTTGCCACTTTCTTCTTCCTAGGACTGACACAAAAAGATTGGCCCCAGCTGGTTTGTGGCCTGAAGTAGGACTACAACTCACAGCCTTCTGCTTTCTAGTTTTGTGCCTTTAACCATCACACCAAATTGGTTCTCATTGTTACTACTGAAGATATGAGGCATTTCAAGCAGTATAGTCTCTGCATATACTGTATGCTGACATAGATCAGAAGATCAAAATTGTAACCTCTGAGATCAATCTAACTAATGCAGGAAGTGAAACTAATAAATGGCAGATTGGACTGTACACCAACATGATTCCGACTTTATCCTGAGTACCCACCTTCAGATGCATACATTCAAATGGGTGAGAAAATATGCATTAAATAATACAGATCAAATAATTCAATAATTATTAAATAATAGTCATTAAAAATAATGCATTAAATTAAATAATTAAATGAAATTAAATAATGCATTAAATAATACAGTCAAGGCTATAGTTTTCCCAGTTTCAATGTATGGCTGTGAAAGTTGGACCATAAGAAAGGCTGGGCACCAAAGAATTTAGGCCTTTGAACTCTGGTGCTGGAGAAGACTCCTGCGAATCGCTTGGACTACAAGGTGATCAGACTGGTCAGTCCTAGAAGAGATCAACCCTGACTGCTCTTTAGAAGGCCAGATCCTGAAGATTAAACTTAAATACTTTGGCCACCTCATGAGAAGGAAGGACTCGCTGAAGAAGAGCCTAATGCTGAGAACAGTTGAGGGTGAAAGAAGGGGACAACAGACAATGAGGTGGCTGGATGGAGTCACTGAAGCAGTCGGTGTGAGCTTAAACGGACTACAGAAAATGGTAGATGACAGGGAGGCCTGGAGAAACGTTGTCCATGGAGTCACAATGAGTCGGACACGATTTCACAATTCAACAACAAAAAATATAGATCTGCATTCCATCCCAAGTATTAAACAAGGTGATGGTCACAACCATGCAATCAAAACCTGGAGTTTGCTGTGCAGAGCTTTTATCACTTGGTTGTGGCCATCACTTTGAATTCTTTAGCCCCTCCCTTTGGGTACGCCAGAAAGTAATATATAATACTTTTACTAAATTTTATTTTACTTTACTTTATTGATTAGCCCTTGGGCCATATCAAAGTGCAGAGTTCAAGATATAAATTATTACTAAAATCTGATAAAATACAATTTAAAATGAAATTGGAATCAAATATGATTTAAAATGAAAATGCAATAAAATACAGTTTAAAATGAAATTGGAAAAAATACAATAATTGAATATATATAGATAAGTAAAATATGATAAAATTGTATTTTGGTATCACCCCTACAATCTACCTCAATCAGTCCCACATATGCCGATCTCATTCGAATCACTTTACTTAAGCACTGTGCTGTGTTAAATGTTATTTTCAGATTCTGGCCGCACATAAGGTAAGTCACTTTTATTAAACAATTTATCGGTCTCCATACTACAAGCCAGATCAGCATATGTACTGATTCATAATCAGGTCCTGGGTGACCACTTTGCCATTAATTGATTTGGCACTGAAGTACCATTATGATTTAAGTTAGCTGAATTGGGAAAATCTGAAATGCCCCTTCTCTATAACATATTCCAGCTTGATTATCATAACCCCCAATTCATAACCAGACTGCATTTTGACATCTGCTAATTAGATACATAATTAAAAGATAATAGATTCAATTAAACATATATTTTGAAACCATGAACTTCTTGCATATGCCTTGAAATTCACTAGATGGAGCTCTAAGGTATCAGGGAATCTTCCCAGGGGACTAGGCTGAACATTTTCAGAGTGGTAAGTCAGCCATAAACTCACAAGTGCTTCTTTGTGCATTTTTGCACCAATGTAAAGAATAATGCAGAACAGAAAACATTTGAAAAGAAATAAAAATGTATTCTTGTATCACCAAGGAGAGGTTGAAGCATTTGGAAAAGTGTCTTGAGTTATAGGCAGAAATATAAATTAAGACAAGAAATGAAAAATAAACAGTATATACGTCTCTAACATATTCAATTTACTTCGAAACTGTCAATTTAATACAAGTACTCTTAAAACATTTTTTTCAAGGCATCCATGTATCAGGTCATTTTATTCTATTTTGCCTATCCCAGCTTCTTTTTTTAAAAAAAAATTCCCAGCATATTTCTAAAAATAATGTAGGTACACATTCCAGTATAGAAAGTGCCAAAAAGGGGGAAAAGAATGAAAAGCAACAAAATGCCTGCCCATTTTGATAGCATTTGGACCCAGGGCTATTTAAAAGATAGGTGCTTGTGTTTGAAATCTCTTTCTCCTTTACTTGACACAGAATTATTTTATTGATCAATGAAACTTGGCAATTTGGTATAGCCTCATTAAAATTAATAAGAATAGCTTGTTAACACGGAAGGAAATTTAAAATATGCCCCCCCCTCCTTTTAGCTCTCTCCAAATGTTATGGAAATCTAGTGGCTGGTATTAATGGTAATGACCCAAAGCAAGTGGAAAAGGCAGCAGCTCCAGCTTAGATGAGCCTGAAGGCAAAGCAAAAAAAAAAAAGAATAGAAAAAGTTTTCTTTTAGTCTGCTCCATGAGGGGGGAAGGGGAATCCCTCTTAGTGTTGTCAAGGAGATTTGCTGTTGAGTTTCTGGACTGTGCGGCTTCAAAGCCCCTCTGCCTTTAGCCTGTAGCCTGAGAGGAGCATTTATTTTAGTTTATTTTACAAAACAGGCTTTCACTGAAACTTAAGAGGGGGGGGGGGAACAGAAGTTGAAGAGCCCCTGAAAATAGGAGTGGTCCCACTCTAAATCCTGTAGAAAGAGACCAACTGGATCTGAATAAAAGTCCTTGATGTGACATTTAGCCTACAAAAACCAAGGGGAATGAACACGGTCCGATTGTGGGAATCCGCTTCAAAAGAACAAGGCAGGCAGGCACCTCTGGAGTTGGGAGAGGATGGGAGCTCAGTTTGTTTGGTTATTAAAAATGCTCTTGCCCTTCCAGAAGACTTTCTACAATCCCCCAAAACCTTTCCCACATAAGGGGTGCCCACTTTTGCTACTTATGGTCCTTCAGCTACACCCGTCTTTGGTGTGTGTGTGTGTGTGTGTTTTCTGTGTCAGGAAAAGCATCTCTTCTTGATGTCAAAAATCACACACACACAAAAAAGGGCTATACCGTATATTATACTATATATGCACATACCTATATTTATAGTATACTATACTGTATACTTCCGCAACAGTGTTGTCAATGCCTGGAATACACTACCTGACTGTGGTTTCTTCCCCAAACCCGCAAACCCTTTAACCTCAGACTGTCTACTGTTGACCTCACCCCATTCCTAAGAGGTCGGTAAGGGCACCAACGTGCCTACCATCCCTGTCCTAATGTACCCTTTTTATTCATATCCATTTCTTGTATTAATAATCATGTTTATTCTTATACCTGTTATCTAAGGCATATTTGACTAAATAAATAAATAAATACTGAACAAGACTTGGGCAAACCTCGGTTGGCAGGAATGGGTAATTCTCACAACCCAGGAATTGGCTTACTCTTATTATGCGCTCGTTTGGGTTGTCCAGGGAGGAGAGAGAGAGAGAGAGAGAAATACCTCACCATCTCCGAACGGGTGTGCGTGTGTGTACAGTTCCAACTGCATGGTCACAGCCGCCATGTTGACTTTTATGACCTCTTCCCCCCAAAATTCCCCCCAAATCCCTTGCAACCAGAATAACAACCGAAAGTAAGGGACCTTGCCTGAGGCTAGTCCTCCCTGAGCATGTCTTGCAGGGAAGCCTCATGCTGCATTCAGAACTTCTCCCCTCTCCCCTTTCTTGGGGGGTGGGGGGGAATGGCATTATTTCTCTTAAACGTGAGTGCGGGGAGAGGAACGGGACACCTTCCTCCTAACCTAACGATTAAGCCCGGGAGGAAGAGCTAATTGTTTGCCCCTCAGTCTGTGGCATGCAAAGGATTTGCATCCCTCCCCTCCCCTCAAACCCCACCACTCCAAACAGTGGGGTGCATCCATATGCGACTAAAGTTCTCAAAGTTTGCAGGTCTCCCTTCTCTCTTTTTTTCTCCTCCCCCCCCCCGCTTTTCCCGGGTGCGCGCAACATCCCGTCCCGTCGCGTCCTCGGGCCTCCGAACCGAGAGAGAGGAGACCCAGACAGCGGCCGGCCGCCCCTCCCCCTCCCCCTCCCCCTCTCCTCCTGAGAGGAGCGATTGGCATTCCGCCCCTCCGGTCCCGCCCACCGGGCTGTCCCATCTGCGAATCAGCGGGATGCTGTCAGCGCGTCAGTTGTCTGTGGCTGCCCTCTGCCAGCCCGGAGCGCGTCTCCCCTTTAAGCGAAGCAGCAAAAAAAAAAAAAAAAGAGCCCGCAAGGTTGCGCGGAATCCGATCCGGAGCATGGGGACTGGGGACTTTGCGCGGCTTTGCTTGTGTTTGGCTCTGGCGATCCTCCACCTTGACAGGTTTGCCGGCGGCAACGGGGTGCCAGGTAAAAAGCAAGCGAGCCCACGGGGCTGTCCGGAGCTCGCTTTCCTTCTCTCCCCTTCTTCCCTCCCGAGCACCAGCCCTGGCTTGTCCTGGGAGTCTGGGGCTTGCCTTTCCTGATCCCGGCTGTCTCTCTGTCTCTCTGGATGCCACCAAAGGACGAAAGGGGCTTAGTTTTCCGGGGGAAGGAGGGTGCAAGGCAAAGCTGAAAAAGTTAGGTCGAGCCTTTCCAGTCTTCTTGTTATTACTACTATTACTTTTACTATTGCTATTACTACTGCTGCTGCTATTTATTATCACCATCATCATCATCATCATCATTAAATATTTAGTGAGATTCACAGCCTTTCAACAGCTTGAGTCCTAACCAAGGACCTAGGGCATTATTATTATTACCTTCCCCTTCTCATTATTGTTATATTATTATTATTTTGTGGGTTTGGGATCTCTGTCCCTGAAAAGCCTGAAAATTTTCATTTTTTAGACACCTTCAAAAAGAGAAAAAGGCGACCCTTAGGATGAAATAGTGTTTAGGGCAACCTATCTAGACAGAAAAGTACAGGAGCTACCCTGCCTGCATCAATACAAGCCATTAATTACAGAGTGTGTTAACTTCCATTTATGTTCTGGTTTCCCAGCCAATTTCCCCCTTTTAATCCAACTTTCACAGGATTTCAGCTTTACTTTTAAAATATTGTATGCTTAAGATATATAAGTTACCTCTTTGATTTTGAGTCTGGCAGTTGTAACTGTTAAAGGGGATGTGAGAAGTGATAGTAATGATAGACTTGATTCCCAGCCTTCTTGTTTTGGAAGATGCTGGTAGTTTGTTCAGTCTGTATCTGGGTTTGGGCTGGGGAGGAAATGCCCGCCCTTTTCCAAGCAAAATATTGAGAGATCTGTTTACGCATGTGAGGTTTTAATCCAGTGATTTTGATGTAGAAATGATTTGAAAAGACAAGCCACCATTACCTCAAGTCTTTCTAGTGAATTATATCCCTGGGGCTGGACTTGACTTTTGTTCAATTAGTCCCTGCTGAAGAGGACAAATTTACCCCTTTTTCTGCACCAAAAGTGAGAAAACTTCAATTATCTGACTTCCAAGATAGCTTAACCAAGATAGGACTACTCCATCTTTTAAATAATTCTCATTCATCCATGTTCTGAATAGTAAACTTTTTCAAGATATGGTACTATAATGTGCTTTTGAATTTACTTTGGGGAGATTCACCAAGTATCTCAGCTATCAGAAGATTGGCAAAAATCAACAAAAATGTATTTGTCTCTTATTCTAAAGAAAAGTAGGTAACTTTCCTAGAAATGAGTAGAATGTTTTGGCATGTTCCAGCTGACTCTGGGCATTTCCACATGTCACATGCAGATATCCTTTGGTTGTTGTGAAATGGTCCATTAAGGAAGGTTTCCTCAAATGTGTGCAGAAAAAGGGGTAAATCAAGATGGTGGTATGATAAAATCTCCACAGGCACAAAATGGGCAAAGCTTCAATGGCACTGTTGCAGCCACCATCTTGAGTATTTTCATCCTTGGGTCCAGCTGTCACTTCCGCTATTTGTGATGGGAACAGAGGCCTTTTTGAGTCGAAAGTATGAAATTTAGGCAGTTGAGACAAAAAAAAAAAACTTACTGTGGATCTCCTACCTGAGAACTGACGAGAAAGTGACCTCTCCCCCTCCCTCTTTCCCCCACCTTCAAATCCCCAAGCAAATTTATTTCTCTTTGTGGAAACAAGTAAAATAAATAAAAGAAGAGATAGTGCTATTCCACATCCCCACACACAAATATTTTGATAGAAGAGGACAAACTCTATTCTCCCAACAAATTGGGCAAAGCAAAGTATTGTCTCTTTATATGTCTGTGCTAATAATCTAAGGTTCTCAAGATAGTTTACTGAAATAATTCTTCCCCTCCTCCCTGTACCTCATATCTTTCTCTCTGCAAAATTCTCTGAGTTGCAGCAACAATATCTGATTATTATTGCTGCCTCTTCACAGCTGTTCCCCCTCTCTTCCTTGATGCTTGAAGGAGCCTTGTGTTTTCACTGGGGCATTTCTGAAATAACGAGTGTGAGGCTTTCAAGCTAACAATCAAAGTAGTTTTCATTCTGCGGCATATTTTCTTGAGGTCTTTACATTTAAGTGGCATAAAATAAATCTACCCAAGGGTGCTGCAGGTGTGGTGCATCCCCTTCCCTTTTCCTCCTCTTGTCAAGTCCATAAATAGCATTAATCAAAGTCCTACTTTTTGTTAGCCAATTACTAGATGTATTATTATTCATGGTTTCTATGAGTCCCAGATGGGCTGCTGGTATTAAGTTTTAGAACAAAACGGCTTAAGGCTCTTCTGGCTGGGAGGCAAAATTAGGCGATTGACATTTTGGCCACAATCAATAGATGTTTGCCACTTTCTTCCCTAAACACCAAACTGATTCCCATGGAAAATGTTATTCCAGAAGACCAGATGCTTCTAGCAGTGATTGGCTTTCTCTGAACAAGCTTGTTTTTTCTTTTACAAAAATCAATGTTACTAACCCAAAAAGAAAATTGATGACTTTTCTTTTAGTTCTTTATTGGGTATTGAATATGTTGACCTTCATTATTTTTTCTACACAATATGGGCTTTTTAAAATAAAGTGGTTTTTTTTCCCCACAAGAGCAATCATTTTTCCTGTTGAAAGTAAGGGCTAATGTAAGGTTAATGTAAAATTATCCATCTGTTTTTAACACCTAATGGTGAAAAATATTCAGAAGGTTTAGTTTAACAAGTAATAGTGCTTTTTAGTGTTGAGATATTTTGCTAAGAAAACTATGCAGATATGTCCATGAAATTATTAAAAGGTTAATTTGACTTCCTTGATTTTTAAAACATTTTCTAGTCCCCAAAAACACACACAATATACTATAGAGATATGTAGTGCTTTGAATTATATTAAAATGACATACTTTACAGTATGTAGACATGTAGATGCAGCCCTTGTCTGCATTTCTTTAAAATTGCTGTATTTTTCCTGAAAGCACATGGCTCTCTTCAACAGCTGTTGGCTTGGGAAACTCAGGGTTTTGGAATAAAATACAAAGTCTTGCATAACTGCATGATGTCAACAAAATGACAACATTTGTCATTTCAGTCGTACCAGAGCTAACATTATTTACATGTCTTTGAATATTAGTAGCTCCGCTTGGTAGCTATGTTGTTGGTTTGAGCTCCAAGCTTGGTGATTTGGTTGCAAATGTTTCATCCCCGTTTGAGGAGTCATTTTCAGTGCACTTTGGATTGTGCATGTCTGGAGGGAGCACTGGCCTTTAAATATCTTTCTGAGTCCTAGTCTGATGACATTATCAGAAGACATCCTAACAACACCACCAGCACTCATTTACATCACACAGATGGTACTTAAAACCAAGGTCTATGATTCAGCAACTACAGCCAGCCAATCACACAACCCAAAGTCAGACCAGGACTCAAGAAGGGTATTTAAAGGCCAGTGCTCCTGCAGACAAGCACAATCCAAAGTGCACTGAAGATGTTTCCTTGAATGGGGACGAAATGTTTGCAACCCAATTGCCAAGCTCAGAGCTCAAACCAACAACATAACTAATATTGTTTAGTTAGGGTACTTCATTCCTTTCAATCTGGCAGAATGATGGATCATAACGCGAAGCAAGATGATTTGGTAGCCTAATGTTTAAAAGCTGTCATCTTGAAATACTTTGTGGGGTGGGGGAAGATAACATTGGAAGGATGAAGCAATGAAGAGATTTTAGAGGAATCTCTTTTATCTCGCGTGAAAGAGATGGTGATCACTAAATTCAATATAAATAAACAAAAAATTAGACAAGCAAATAAATAAATTCTCTAGTATAGCTTCAGAAGATAAGCCTGACCTAATACATTATTACTTGACAATTAAAAAAAGCCCAAAGATTGTATGGAAGCCATAAATCAAACATTTCTCAGTATCCATAAAAACAAGGGGGGAAATAAGTTTCTCTGATTAAAGATAGAAAGAAGATTCAAGGATCACCCTAACCCTAACATTTAAACTTAAAGAACCTCAAATAGAAGGGCTGCGAAAGTCCATCAACAATTCCAGGGCCAGTAAGATAACATTTTAGTTATTTTAGTAACTAAGGGCAGGCCAAGAAACAATGGATGGAAACTACTCAAAGAGAGAAGCAACCTGAAATTAAGGAGAAACTTCTTAAAAGTGAGGACAATTAACCAGGGGAGCAGCTTCCCTTCAGAAGTTGTGGGTGCTTCATCACTGGAGTTTGTTAAGAAAAAACTGGACAGCCACTTCTCTGAAATGGTATAGAGTCTACTGCTTGAGCAAGGGGTTGGACTAGATGAGCTCCAAGGTGCCTTCCAATTCTATTTTGATTGATTGATAGTTGTTTAGAGAAAGAGCTGATTCAGTGACTGAGCTCACAAATCGCACTTAACCATGATTTGGTTAGTACCTTTTTCATGAACACTGGGTGGGTTTGCACAAGCAAAGTTATTACATTTATGTAATAACTGTGGTTTCAAGCCTCAGTAACTGTTGCTGAGTTTGCAGAACATAATAAGCTGAAATTGCATTATTATGGCATTCTTCCAGCATGGGTCTATGTGTGTTAGTTTATTCTGGGCATCACTTCTGTATTCTTCATACTAGTCTTTAATATAACAATACCAGCATTTCCCATTGTTCTTTTAAAGTTATCAGTTTTACCAGCACAGAGTTTAATTGTGAAAGATATCACAATTCTTTGGAAAAGACTTGTAGTTCTTTTAGAAATGATATTGTCTATGGACAAAAGAGATAGAACAGAAATATCATGTATGATAACAGACCCAACAGACCCAATGAGATTTTTCCACTATGTGATGTAAGTTTAGATTTGCTAAGAATACGGAAGAGGAGGTCTTTTTCTGCCACATCTTTCTTGGTGGGTTAAGGTTAATTTGCCTTCAAGTCAGAGCCCCACAAGGTCAGTGTTGCCTGTAAAACAGGAGCAGAGGTTTGGCTTCCCTCACTACTTCCATCTTGACTTTCTGTCCGGCCAGGAAACATCTCCCTTTCAGGAAATTTGACGCCTTTGGAATTTTGAGTGCATCTTTTGAACTCTTGTCCTAAAATGAGATCTGGGGTCGTTGAAGGTAAAATCCACCAGAGTCTGTCTTGAGTCTAACTGTGATTTCAGAAGTATAAGCTCCACTTAAAGCTAAGTTAGTTTTTTTTTGTAATTAAAAGGAACTTTACACAATAGGAAGGGCAAGGAATGTAGGAGAATCACATTAGC
The DNA here is from genome assembly GCF_049901715.1 of Pseudonaja textilis. Classification (NCBI taxonomy): domain Eukaryota; kingdom Metazoa; phylum Chordata; class Lepidosauria; order Squamata; family Elapidae; genus Pseudonaja; species Pseudonaja textilis. Next base: position 16,392,841 of record NC_141994.1, on the reverse strand, counting down.
ATGCTGTCTGCTTTGGGAATGAATAATAAAGAGCAAGAAGCTCAAACAACCCTCTTAGAAAAGTAGGTCTTATTAGGAGAAATACCTTCCAACAACAGCAGCAGCAGAAAGGAATAAAAAAAGTGCATAAAACTGCCTAAAATGTGACAAGTAGCAGAAAAGCAGCATTGTTCTTTAACTGCAATCCCTGTAGCGAAAGAACCAGGTTAATTTATTTATTTATGCTCTGGTTATTGCTTGCAGATCCCAGAGTTGCTGTGATTGTCGCTCTGCAGAAATCTGGTCTTATGTAACCCCTGGCAATTCAGCTGAATGATCTCCGCTCCTTAAATCTGCATCCATTTAGGAAACCCAGGGAAGATGAACACCACAGGTTCCTTTTACAGACTCTTTTGACCATATGGCTAGAAAATAGGATTTTCATGCAATCACAAGTATGTCTGCTGTGCATTGCCACCTAGGTTAAGAACCATGTCTCTTTGGAGGGCACTAATGCACACAGCTTGAAGCTATTAAAAGTGACTTTCATACAGTACTATCAATATATATCTGTATATATTGCTGCTACCTCTTATAAGAAAAGGTAAAGTCATTATACCTGTAGAATTCCAGGACTTCTTCTTTATAGTGTATTCCTGCAGGTGCAGGATCCGCTTTTTGGATCATTGAACACCACTTTGCACAATCAGTCTTATTTATTTCCAGCTCCAGAAACTGCAATTTTCTTGGTGGGTCAGCTGGCATCAGAGAGAGTGGCCCAAAGTCCCCCAGGTGTTTCTGTGTCGAAGGTAGGATTTTAACCTGGGTTTCCCCACTCATAGTCCAGCACTTGAATCACTACACCCCACTGGCCCTCTTGTGATTGGACACTTACCTTCAAATGTAAAATTTGCTGAAAGAGAATTACATTAAATGGTGCTTCCTGCATTTGCTTCTCTCAGAATATATTGTTTGAGAAATAGCAATAGCACTTAGACTTATATACTGCTTTATAGTGCTTTACAGCTCTCTCTAAGTGTTTACAGAGTCAGCATAATTGCCCCCAACAATTTGGGTCCTCATTTTACTCAGCTTGGAAGGACAGAAAGCTGAGTCAACCTTTAGCCTGGTGAGATTCGAACTGCCAAATTGCAGGCAGCTGACAGGCAGCAGAAATAGCCTGCAGTACTGCATTTCAACCACTGTGCCACCGTGGCTCATAATTATCTCATTCTTAGCATCATTTCTAAAGGCCAAACTATTAAAAGGCAGAAGATTTCAGTTTCTCTTGATTGGGAACAAAGGGCAAAATTTATACGATGAAGCGCTAGCTGATATTGAACAAACTAAGTAGAGTTGGGCATGATTGATCATGGGAAACCTCTAAGACAGTGACCCTCAACCTTTTGGGCACCAGAGAACTGGGTCCGTGGAGAGAGATTTTTCCACAGACCTCAGGGGCCGTGGTTTCACATGCCTGCATCCCACGAATGGGGCTTTGCTTGTTTGCGCGGCCCGGTTTCTGATGCCGTGGACCAGTGCCAGTCCACAGACTGGGGGTTGGCAACCCCTGCTCCAAGATACCCAAAGGCTGTAGGTTAGGCTGTGAAGTAACATCTTGGAAGTTAAATAATGATTGCTAGAAAACTGGGCAGTCTTCTCTTTGGGGTAGCCACAAGTGGTGATGACAGTGTGATCATCTTTTGTGTGTGTGTGTTGGGTTGCATTGTGCCATCATTTGGACTTTTTTTTTTTACCACACTTTTGTTTCAGTTTGTCTGTATAGCTCTGGGAGCTGGATTGAGATGTCCAGTTGAGGAATGTATTTGGGATGTCTTTCCTAAATCAAGGAGTTTTGTGTCTAGCTATGGAAAATAGCAATAGCACTTAAGACTTGTATACCGCTTCACAGTGCTTTACAGCCCTCTCTATGTAGTTTACAGTCGGCCTATTGCCCCCAACAATTTGGGTCCTCATTTTACCGACTTCGGAAGAATGGAAGGCTGAGTCAACCTTGAGCCTGGTGAGATTTGAACTGCCAAATTGCAGGCAGCTGGCAGTCAGCAGAAGTAGCCTGCAATACTGCACTCTAACCACTGAGCCACTGTGGTTCAAGATCCACTGCAATGATTAGGTTAGATTTGCTTTTGCCTGGGCTGATCCTTGCTCAGTTGAGTGGTTTCACTAGTTCTACTCAAGGTTGTCATAAAATCACTTGCTATGTTGTACTTTCTTTAAAAAAAATGTTTTGTTGCACAGATGCTGATGAATGTACAGAAGGGACAGATGACTGCCACATTGATGCAATTTGTCAGAACACACCTAAATCTTTCAAATGCATTTGCAAGCCAGGTTATAAGGGAGAAGGAAAACAGTGTGAAGGTAAGATTAGTGGCTCTTCTATTTCGGCCTATATATCTCCTCTGAAATGATGCTGGCTGAAGCCAGCTAACCTCTGTTTAATCTCAGTTTGTGGCAGTTTATTAGGAAGAGTGTCCTATTGCTCCTGATCGTTATTGAGTACTCAAACTCTACTGTTGATGAGCTACTTCTTGAAAACTGAGCTTGCTTTAATGCAGAAAGGTAAATTTAGAGATTATTTACGCATGACTTCCTGGGTGCCTGCTGTGGCTCTCTCTCTATGCCATATTTTGGGTTGTGTCTGGGGGCATTTGAACCTCAAAATAGCGAAAGGGAAAGAAGCCTGGGGATTAGGTACCTTTTCTAAACATGTCTTGCTCTGTTTTGAAACTGTATTTAGAATGGGCTGCCAATGGAAGTATCTGTTTTTCCTGGTTCCCTTTTGGTCTCTCTGTGATAGCAAAGATTCCGCAGACATTGTAGAAGAGCCATGTTAGTTTGTGGTAGCCAAAAATCAGAAGAGGCGACTCATGAAAGCCTATACTTTTTAAATAAAATTATAAGTATTCCTTGGGTTGCAATTGCTAAGTGAGGCGGGCATAAAGGCCAACATCACGTGCCTGCATCAATTAGCAACATCAACCCCAGCAGTTCCAGTTATTGTCATAACCCCAGGACCATGCATGTTGCTAAGTGGGAAGAGGTGGGGGTCCCAGCCAAGCAGACTGGTGGGTGAGAGTTGCCAATAGGAGGTGCTATGGAGCACAGGCTGTGTGTGGATGCAGTGGGGCAGGTTGGCAAAACAAGGCAGCCGGAGTTGACTCCTTCCCATTGATTTGCTTGGGGGAAACTGGCAGGGAATGTTGCAAAAGAGGGTCATGTATCTATGAGATACTACAACCATTGTAATCCTGTATATTACGGGATACTACAACCATTGTAAGGTGTCAAGTGCCTGAATTGCGATCATGTGGATTGCAGGGATGCTGTGAACTGGACTTATGTCCCCCTCGTTCAGTGCTGTCATAACTCTTCAATCAGATTAGAGCTGGAAGGGACCTTGGAGGTCTTCTAGCCCAACCCCCTGCTCAATTAGGAGACCCTATATCATTTCAGACAGGTAGCTATCCAAACTTTTATTAAAAACCTCCAGTGATGAAACACCCACAACTTCTGAAGGCAAGCTGCCACACTGATTAATTATCCTCACTGTTCAGAAGTTTCTCCTTAATTCCAGATGGTTTCTCTCTTTGATTAGCTTCCAACCACTGTTTCTTGTCCTGCCCTCTGGTGCTTTGGAGAATAATTTGACTCCCTCTTCTTTCTAGCAGCCCCTCAAATACTGGATTATTGCTCTCATGTCATCCCTAGTCCTTCTTTTCTCTAGACTGGCCATGCCCAATTCCTGCAACCATTCTTCATATGTTTTCGTCTCCAGGTCCTTAGTTGCTCTGAACTCTGTGAACCATTTGATTGTAATCCAAGGACCCCACCTGTAAACAAGAAATAATTAATTATATTAAAAATGTAATAAAGTGGGTTAGAAAAGATGCTACCAAACTTTGTGAGCTCTTTTTAAATAATTTCATTTACTTTATGTTTTATTTGCTTATTCGCATTTTGGAACTGACAGTTTTCCTCAATTTGGGGCAAAGTGAAGTATATATATTGTGCAAGGATAAAATAATGCTGGTTTCTCTAGTAAATTTGCATACTATACCACTGAATTTTTATAACCTCTGAGCACATATGAACAAGTTAAAAGCCCTGGTCCCTAAACATATGTCCAGGGAACCAGGTTTCTTACACTCCTTCACTGTAGGTTTGTATTTTTCTCTTATTCTTTGCTTCCTATTCTTAAATTAACCATGTGAGGTGATTTGTTTTTTTTTAATCTTTTCATTGAGAGCTCAAAATTATTTATAAGGCTTTACTTCTACAGAAGACATGCATATTTTGTTTAGCAAAATCCCTGATCACTATATCTTGCTGACTATAAACTTAAGTTTAACTTGGAAACAAAATGGCCAGAACATATGCTCTTCAGTAGCAACACCCAGATAAGCAGGGATTAACACCAGACAAACAATCAAGCAGACTAATCAAGGAACTACCAAGGAGAAAATCACATCCCCACCAGCTCTAGGAGGCAGGCTATTGCATATAAACAGGAACAAACCCCACACGCAGCACTGATGATGTTACCTAGTTGGTTAAAGAAACATCAGCAAGCAAACAACCAAACTGAAAGAGCACTAAGGACGAACATTCACAAATAATGAGTTTGCAGCATGATGAAATAAGACAAATTCTTTATTGCAGCAAATTGGCTGTGGTGAATTGTCCTGCAGCAAGTTGGCTCACAAAATGGTTGTGGATCCCTCTCCAGAGAGGTGGGAACAGGGAGCTCAGGGCAGTGTGGTACCAGGGCGATAGATGAAGGAATGTCTGGATACATGATGGGAGGCACACTCTTGCCAGTTCAATGTTTGGAAGGGTCCAGCATGCAGAAGTAGCAGTTGATTGAGTGGTCAGTCGGTTCCCACCAAATTCTTGGGATAGCAAACTTCATGGCTCTTTTCTTCCCTGTACCAACCTATAAACATAACAGAATTATATAAATTTAAAAAATGTTATTTCATACATTATCTAATATTGTACAATATATTACCATAGAGCATAAATATATATATTGTAGTCTGTATTTTCCTAGAATACTGAAAACAGTGAAAACTTTCTTAATTGCAATTCTTTTAAACTGTGATAAATCACTGAAATTCCATCTAGCAAACAGCAATTGTTCACTTTACCTTCAAGAGTTTTGTGTTCGCATGTGAAGTGAGTGTCCAGGGCTTGTCTTGATCCCAGGCAGACATGCCAAAATGCACTTTGTAGACCTTTCACATCTTAACAGACACTTTCACAGAGTACTTTTTCGCTCTTGTCTTGATAAATTGTCCACACGTAGCAAAATGCATCTGGGTGCAAAATACATCTACTGGATGCCATCTGAATCAAATATTGTTATTCACTATTCTCTTACTCAGCAATTTGACAACAGAATGTTGGTTTAAGGCACCTATACTTTTATGGATATTACTGGATAATCCCAGAAAATGCTAGAAAGTTCCAAAAGATTCCAGAAAGTTCTAGAAAATTATGGCCCATTCTAAAAAATTCAGGAAAGTTCCCACAGTTTCAGAATATTCTGGAAGTCTACTCAGCATTGCATGTGAATTGAGAATGTTCTCGAAAAGAGATTGAAGTAAAGTTTTTGTGGAACAATAGCTAGTTTCTATTTATTTTAGGCATAAAGGATTAAAAAAAACCACTTTGTACACAGGAACACAAACTAAATTGAAATTTGTTATATGCTGTTATCTTTTTTCTCTCTGCGTCCCTCTAGTCAACTTTCCAAGTCCTCTGTTTTCATTTGTTTATTATCCAAATCAGAAAACCTTCTCATGTGAGGATTTAGACATAGACATAGAATCATAGGGCCAGGAGGGCCCTTGGGATTCTTAAATGTTTAATTTAAGAATTGAAATTTTTTGCACATACATTTTTGCTATCCTTTAGAGCGGGGGTCCCCAACCACCGGGCCGCGGACCGGTCCCGGTCCGTGGAACATTTCCTACCGGGCCGCTGGTTTGCTGGGTGCCACCATCTTGTTTGACGAGAAAGTGCTTCCGGGTGAGCTTTTCCGGTTGGAAAGCGGCGTTTGGGTCCTGAAGGAATCCTCGCGCCTTAGTTTCATCAAAGGGGGGGGGCTTCGAATGAAACTAAGGTGCGAGGATTCTTTCAGCACCCAAGGCAAGGCGAGCCGAGCGACCGTCCTGAAGCCGTCCTGAAGCGAAGCCCATCGACAAAGGTACAAGGGAGGAGTTGAAGGTGGCAGGGAGAAGCGGGGGAGGGCTGGCTGGCCGGTCGCTCGGCTCGCCTTGCCTTGTCATGCGTGCTGATGCCGGTACCGGGCCGCAGATCATTTTGTGATGCCGGTACCGGGCCGTGGCACAAAAAAGGTTGGGGACCACTGCTTTAGAGAGCCAAGCTCTTTTCGAGAGTCATTTTATCCAATGGGTTAGTACTTGCTAATTCTGTTTGTTTTAAATACATCTACCAAAAATACCAACAGGTGATGTCAATTTCATTCACTTTGTGTATTGTTTTAAAGTGTATATGAAAAAAAAATACAAAATATAAGCAATATGTAGACAGGACTATAGATCAAACAGATTTGTTCAGATAATTTACATGGCCTAAAATTTCCTGCTGAGAAGATACTTAATGAATATTATATGTATTCACACATGTAAAAAGATAGATGAGCCTTCAATTGTATGATCATAGCTGCCATCTTGGCTTTTTGATACCCTCTTGTGAAACTCCTACTTGATAGAACAGGAATAAATTTAAATGCCCTTTCAAAAGATTACCCCCATTTCTGACACCAACCTATTTAATTAGACATTAATATATTAATGTCTAATTAAATAGTTTGGTGTCAGAAATGGGGGTAATCTTTTGAAAGGGCATTATGTAAATTTATTTTCACACATTTAAATATATTCACACAATGGCTTCTAATCTAGCATAACCCACTGCAGTCATTATCTCTGATCCATCCAGGATCAAATATCCTCAATTGTTTCTTAATGAAAATATTCCTTAGAATTTTAACTAGGATCTTTCCACAAAATTGCATTTTATTTCCCAAAATCATAGATCTCAGTTGTAAGTATCTCCACAGACTTTGTTATTCAAAGAATCTTCTGTCACGACTCCAATAAAGAACGGACTGGAGCCAAGACAGCCAGGGTGTGATACGACCATAGTCTTTTACTTGCCTTGTGTTACCACGTGGACGTTATGATGAATATTCTTCAAATAACTGACATCGGCTTCCTGACAAGGAGTGGTGCAATAATAATGATTCATGGCTGGATGTCAAGGGGTGGCAAATGGGGGTACATGAACTCATCGAGCAGAGGAAAGGTGCAGTTACCATGTTTCTTTAATTTAAGGATGTCGGATGTTAGACAGCGACGGCAGCCGGAAGGTGGCTATAGTAATTATGTTGTTATCCAAAGTATAACATGTATAAATATAGCTCTGGGTTGCAACGAAACCCCGAGCTGACTTTAAACATAATTTGATCGCTGTTACACAAAAGCAAAACAAAGCAACCTTAATAACTAGTAAAATACAAAATCCTTGCAGTAGAAATCTGATATGAATGTAAATCAGATCAGATCACTTTCATCGGCAAAGGGAAAATTTTTACACCATCGACTTCCATGCAGCAAAAGCTACTCCAACATAAACTGGTAAAAAGAGGTAACAATTCACATTTATAATCTAGCAAGGGTATAAAATAAGCCAGAATTCAACCAGATGACTGATAGTTAAAGACATAAACAAAAAAATAAAATAAAAATTTAAAAGGTGATGTTAAAACCAAGGTGTGCCTCTAAACAAAACATAGACAGGAAAAAATGGAGACCCAAAGCTCCGATTACTCTTAGCAAGAATTAAAACTGTCAAGATTTTTCTTCCCAGGCAAGTGCAGAGTAATCCAATGATCATTTTGGGTCATTCCTAGTTGTTGCCATTCAAATCTAGGGAGCAAACTGCCAAAGAACTGGCCTTGGTGACAAAATCAGCTGTTTGTTGGTAGGAGAAAAAAAATCACCTCAGGTACCATTTTCGGGAGGACTCCTGGGGTTGGTTTTTTTGAAACCTCCAAGTGGAGGTTTCCTTTCTAGTTGTTAAGGTGGGAAAGAATGTCCTTCTTGACCCTTTTGTTATGGACAGATGTGTTACAAAATAGGAAGAAGCATAGATAGAGAAAGCCTCATCAAACATGTCAGGTTTACAACCAATTCTAATTAATTACTACTACTTGATTACTTTATTAGGAGATATTCTAAAAGTACACAGGCACACACATCCACACATGTACACAGATATGCCTATCAAAAAGGAAGAAAAATACTGGCTACGTATATAAAATGAGGTTCAGAAATTCCAAAGAATCTGATCTTTGCCAGGGCAAAAATTCTTTTTATACTTTTTATATAATTCCCTCAACACTGTCAAACTACTTACTAAGTCAGCATTACTATTACTATTAATCCTCCCATCCTTCCTTTCACACATCTCCTCCCACTTATGACTGTATGATTGTAACCTTGTTGCTTGTAACCTAATGATTTTTAATGACTGTTTCCTAGTATGATTTGATTGCTTATTGTACCCTATGACTATTATTAAGTGTTGTACCTTATGATTCTTGACTCTTGATAAATGTATTTCTTTTATGTACACTGAGAACGTTTTCACCAAGACAAATGCCTTGCGTGCCCAATCACACTTGGCCAATAAAGAATTCTATTCTATTCTATTCTATTCTATTCTATTCTATTCTATTCTATTCCATTCCATTCCATTCCATTCTATTCTATTCTATTATTTATGTTTTTTTTATATTTTTAAAATGCTTTTGTAAAGGGCATCCTTCTTTGATACTCTGTGTTGGGGTTAGTCATGATTCTCACAAGAAGTTTTCAAAAGTTTCTCTGGCCTTCTACTTTTCCTGCCTCTTCCTTTTCAAGGAAACACAGACCATCATTATATATTTTAGTATTCACATTGGCTACTTATTTTTTTATATTTGCTTTTTGTTTGATATGTTTAACTTGTTATATTCTGTTTCTGTTTTATGCTGTTTTGCTTTCTTAAGTGTTGCTAAACAAATGTTGGGTACTTTCCTGGACAAACAGATGAAATGTAATTCAGGTAGGTAGGGAAAGAGAGACAGTTAGATAGACAGACTGACAGACAGACAGACAGAAAGATAATATTCACAAATATAGTTGTTCAAATATATGTTTTGTAAAAAAAAAAAAATCTTCATTCATAGACAAAAACGGTTTACTCTGAATGCTCCAAAACTTGTGATTGATTCAAGCCTAGAAAATGGAGCTGCATATTCTTTCCAATATATTTTCAATTTTCTACTTGGGAGAGATTAGATGGGGAAGAATATTTTCCTATTCCAACTCTTTAGAATAACAGAGGAAATATGAATCTACACCATGTAGCTTTTTTTATTTTTGCTTAATCGTGCTTTAGTAGTCTTGACAAAGGGTCTGCGTGGATTCCTGATTTTCTGGCAACTGATATAGGTTTTATATGAGTCATTATTATTATCATTTCTAGGACAAAACAGAGCAGTGGTAAAACTGTATGAGGAAGCAACGTCAGCCAGCTAGTTTTAAATGGAGTGTGTGTATGTGTGTGTGTGTGTGTGTGTGTTCTTGTTCAGAATCAATGTCAGAGCTGTGAAGATCTAGCAGTGATTGGTAGTCTGCAATTTTCACTAGTAGAGTTGCCCAGTTATAACTCTACTTGTGATAGATGTGGGATGATTTTCCTTACCTGGCCGCTGTTCTTTCTCCTGATGCTTGTTTGTTGACTGCCTTCTCTCAATAACTCCTGTATTATGCAGATAATACGGTAGCACAGTGTTTCTCAACCTTGGCCGCTTCAGATGTGTGGACTTCACATGCAGCATTCCCCAGGCAGCCTTGTGCGTGCCTGGGCTTACATAATGCCAACTGACTCAGTTGCAAGATAGCGCTGGATCAGATATGGATAGAGTCCAAGAAAGCAACAGAAAATCTGGGTGCCCTGGGGTGCCTTTGTGTGCATTGGAGGTCCTTGGGTTATCACCAGGGCTAACATAAGATTTTGTGGCTGAGGTAGTTGGAACTTCAGTGTAGATGCTTTGATTCGTTTGTTTTTGAAGTTCTTACTTAAACTTGCATTTTGTATCGTGACCTGTGATTTTGGTTTTTATTATCTCTCTCTATATAAAAGCGAAATACCACTCACGCATCATCACAAAATCTCCAGAACCGTAAAGCCTACAAACTTGAAATTTGGCACGTATGTTCCTCTTGGCTTCTAGGTGCTCACTAAGAAAGGATTTTTCGAAATGACCATTAGTATATCATATATTATTATTAACACGCTCTGATGCTAAGGAGTTCTATTTCCCCTCCCCACCTGAAAAGAAATTTCTTCCAAATGCAAAACACGAGCAGATGAGAGGAGCTTTAATTTCAGTTTTAGTTTCACAGTAGCAACCAGCTTTAGTACACAACAGTTGAGCTAAGCCATTCCCAGGTTCCTTGTTGTCTCCTTGCTCACACAGCAAGTACTGCTTCAAGTTTCCAAACAGCCCCCAACTCTCTCACACTCTGACCGGACGCTAGCCAGCTAAATACCGATGGATGCTGGTAGGCAAAGGCACAATTTTTTCCGCTTATTTTCCTCCCCAAAAACTAAGCCTGACCACATAGTTTTGTAGTGAAACATAGGTATAGAGCTAGTACTTTATAAAGGAACTTGCCTGAATACTGGGCTAAGAAGAAATACATATAATAACAGTATTAATAATAATAATATTAATAACAGTATATAATAACAAGAAATACATATAATACTTCAACACTGGGTGGTAATTTCCCAAAAGAAGATAATATGAAGACCCACTAATGTGCATTGTCTTTACAGGAAATGTAACAATTAATTAATGAATTATTATTATTGTCACAAAGGAAGGCAATTATATGTGTCCCAGGATAGTGATGTGCGATCAAATTGGGGTTGGTCACCAGGAGCAGAGATTTAATCTTTTGAGCTTTCACATTCATGCTGGAGCCCATCTTAGGGAAGAGACCCATTTCTTAGGCTTCAATCGTTTTCTTGGCTATTTTTGTACCTGCATGGCCAACGATCTTACTAGCTATGAAATTTAATGTGTGTCCTTGTTCATTGCAATGTGAGGCTACCAATGAGTTCTCGTCTCCTCACCTGACGGCTTGCTTGTGTTCTTGCAATCTGGTGGTTAGCTTCCTCTCCATTTGCCCTACCTAGTCACAGGGGAAATCCATGAGAGGATCTGATAGATTACATTGGAAGCATCTCCCACCTCCAAACAATCTTTACAGTGCATAATTTGTCCTCATGTGGTAGCCTCTGGGCAGTGTGTGATGCCCACCTGAAGATCATGGAAGCTGCATTCTACTGCTTCTGAAATGTTTTTGATGTATGGCAGGGTGTGCCCTATAGTCGGTCATTTACCTTCTTTTTTCTTTTGTCTCCTTTACTTTTTGTGTAGGCATCTTGTAATAAAATGCTTGTGGGTCTTCTGCTTGAATTGTTCATGTGGGTACCTTCTCTCCAGTTGTTTAGCTTACTACACTACTGGGAATTCTCATTCTGCTATATAGTGTTCTAATGCAGCTGTTTTTTATGTGACAGTAGATGGTTACTGTTGAAACTAAGAATGTGTGGAGTGTTGGTGGCCTTATGATAAACTCTGGTTTCTAGGCTTCCATCTTTCTGCCTGTTGACAAGCACATCTAAAAATGGTAACTGTCCAGCCATTTCTTCCTCCATTGTGAATTGTATGTCTGGGAAGATTGAGTTCAGTAGCAAATGAAAGTCTTTCAGTGCATTTCCTTTGGTGATGACAAACGTGTGGTCCAGGGGTAAAGTTCAACCATCTTGCACCACCTCGGGAGAGGTGGTATGGATGATTTGAATCGGTTGGTCCCACCCATGGCCACCCGCCTTCTTCCTTTTAGAGACTGAGTCCCACCAAGCCACGCCCACAAAACCAGTAGGGAAAAATTTTTGAATTTCACCCCTGGTGTGTTCCATGTAATGGCATCAAAATTTAGGTGTGTAGATTTGAAATGCACAGTGTTCTAGTTCGCACCGGACAGTTTTTGCAATGACTCCTGATTTTGGGTATCCCCTGGGTATCCCTTTTATTTGCTCACACATTTTCCCGTTTGACAAAAAGACCATTATTATTGTCTTTAACAGCTATTTTTAATAGCAGAAATTTGTCTGACTGGTAGAAAGGCACACAAAATGTTTGTCAGCGTTCCAAAAAACAAACTCCAACTCCAAAATCTCCGAGACAGACATTTTCTCAAAGTTCCATTTTATTAGGGTTGTCATTTTGGCACATCTGGGGAAACCCGAATCTGAGGCTTCCGGGTTTTCCCTTGGTAATTGAAAATCAGAGACCCATCCTCTACATCCATCAGTCCATCTCATGGCCCAAATCATCATCCGTCCCAACTGAAGACATTCTCTAACCACTCCTTGTCCAGGTGCAGGATGACATGACCTTGACTGAGAATAAGAATGCTATTATGTCTAACTACATCCACCCTAGTAATGTCCCCTCCCAATTTCCCAGGCACAACAATTAAAGTGGCAGCATGGAAGCTTTTGAGGCTAATATGGCTCCCAAGGCTGACACTGTTCTGGTGGAGGTTGTATTATTTTGGATTTTGGGAAGAGAGCTTATCTCACTTTCTCTGACTAGGTCTGGCATTAGAGCTATTTCTGGAATTATTTTCAATTTTGAAATCAATACTTGTGCTCATATTTGGCAGTTTTAAAGCTCACAAACCCAGATGATAAATTGGGTGTCCCACTTTTGTTCCAGTTGTACTAAAAATATCCATATGAAAAGGCATTGCGTGCATCATAGATTGGATTGTATATACTGTATATGACTTTATACTCTCCACAGTCATATTTGGACACAGATTTCTTTGCGAAATGTGAATGCTAACACCAAAAACAACACAGTACTTTATAAATAAAACATGTGGGTTTTTTCACTCATAAATGAAGTCAGTGTTTTTCTAATTGCTTTTTGAATTGCGGGGCAAATTGTATTTGAAATATTTGGCACAATACAAAGTCAGTCCATTAAAAAGATTGAAGACCTGAATTTTTTTATTTTAAATAATTAAAACACAAAACAGTGAAATTTCATATTCTCAGACGGCACTGAAACTGTTTGGTCATGACTTGTTTGTGCCTGTAAAACGTTTTTGTGGTTTGTCTTTTATTTTTATATTTGGCTCAGATTTGTTCTAATGTCATGGTTTCCATGTCTCAAAACTTGGAAAGCTTCGATCGCCAAGGAAGTCAGCTTTCCAGCTTTGCAAACAGAGAGACAAGGAGAAAAACCCTGTTTTCTCCCATGCCCATGTGATCCAAGGAATTAATTCTACCCTCTGGAAAAATCTAACTACATCTGCAGCAATTTAAGGCAGAATCCTCAATGCTGGTTTGCATGGCTAGTCTAGCTAGCAAAAGCGGGGTAGGAAACAAGATAGAAATTTCAGTTATTCAGTTGCAACCACAATCTTAACTTTTCATGCATCCACATCCCAGCTGGCTACATCAGTGGTTTTCTATACCTTAAAACTATTCATATTTTTGATGCTGATCTCTGTTTAATGTCAAACTTATCTTCAAGCTAAGCTTATTCAATACATAACTTTCTTTCTGTCCTAATATCCATTGGCTCATATATAATAAAGACTTCATCAGGTATTAAAGTTAGATGTTCTGTGGAGACCCATGTTACAAAATGCAATGTGCATGCTTTCCAGAGGTGGTATTCAGCAGGTTCTGACGAGTTCTGGAGAACTGTTAGCGGAAATTTGAAGTAGTTTGGAGAATTGGCAAATACCACCTCTGACTGGCCCCACCTCCATCTATTCCCTGCCTCCCATTGAGTCCCCGCTGATCGGCTGGGTCTTCTTTTGTTGCCCTGCACAGGAGAACAGAGCTGGAAAGCAGGTTAATGGGGTGGGGAGGGAATGGGATTTTGCAGAAACCTTCCCCCAGGAGTGGGGAGGGAATTGAACAATATTGCCAACTGGAAAAGACTCCAAGCAGATTTCTAGAGACTATGAGGTCCTGGATAGGAAGGAAAAAGACTGAAAGCATAAATAGTGTTTTTATCAATCTTTTCAACTGAACATCAAGACATACATGTAAGAGAGAACACGTTCCAGTAACTGGCTAATTTGGACCATTTGCAATCAGGTTGAATCATCTATATCACAAGTGTCAAACTCGCAGTGTCACATTGATGTCACGTGATGTATCACAGCATTTTTTTTCCTTCACGGAGCTGGGGTGCATGTGGTCTGCGCGTGATGCATCTGGCCTGTGGGCCGCCAGTTTAACAGCCCTGATCTATATAAAAGATCTATGGCTACATCTTATAAAAACTGGAAAGAACATATTCATCAATTTATTCAGGAGGGTATTGAACTGGAATAAAAGGGAGATGGGCAAAGCTCAGGGCTGAATTTACTACCAAAAATACATGAGACAATGAGGATGGAGATTGGCAAGAAACTGCAGCAGCAACCCAACAGAAAGCACTGCTCACAATCTGTTTCTACACCAGTGCAAAGTACAGGAAACAAACATGAAGAATTGGAAGTCCTAACACAGGAGGAAAATATGTTGTGAAATATACTGATGCATAAGATGGAACGTATATGGATGTATATACATGTGGAAGGCTACTACTGAGGCTACAACTCATTCAAAAGAAAGAAAACAAATTGAAAGAAGGAAGGTGTTGCAATGACTGCATCAAAACTCACAATCTGCAGCATAGAAATTTTGTGGAGAGCATTTGAGTATTCTAGATCTAACCCTTACTAAGCAGTGGGATAAGGCAAGATTGAAGCCTGAGAATGGTATTTGTTGATGTTTGAGAAAGTATTGGCTGGAGTTCTGGTTTTTGATTTTACTGTTTTTGGGAGCCTTACAAATGCGATTCACTCAGAAGTGTAGCACATATGGTGGGCGGCCATACAAGAGTTTTAAATAAATAAATAAATCAACAAATAAATATGAGAATAGTTGAAGAAGTGAAGGTATCTCATCTGTTGGAACAAGAGTATAATGGTACCCATAAGTTCATATCAAGGAACAATGGTGGTATTCTCCGGTTCGGCCTGGTTCTGCCGAGCCGGTAGCACTGATGAACAGCAGAGACCGAACCGATTATCTCCGACCCTCTGCTGTTGGGCCCACCCATCCACTCGGGCTCCCATACTAATCTTCATACAGGGGTGAGATTCAATTTTTTTAATAACTGGTTATGTGGGTGTGGCTTAGTTGGTGGGCGTGGCTTGGTGGTCATGTGACTGGCTGGGCATAACCAACTCAATATTACTCACATCGAGGCAGGCATCTCCTCGCCTGACCTCTCGTGACTGTGGGGATGCTGCAACAGTCGTAAGTGTGAAAAATGGTCATAAGTCACTTTTTTTCAGTGCCATTGTAACTTTGAACGATTACTCCACACAAGCAAAGTACCAGCAAAGGAAGGAAAAAAAACTCCAGAGACGTTCCTGAGACAGGAAGTCTAGTCCTGGCAAGAAGGTAATAAGGGTTAACGGAGAGGCAGTTTCTGTAAGCAACACCAGAATGTTTCCTTCCTGCCTTCCTTACAGGATTAGGCCAGTAATTTCTTCTAACAACCGGTTCTACAAACTCCTTAGAATGTTAACAACTGGTTCTACTGAATAGGTGTGAACCTGTAGAATCCCACCCCTGTCTTCATTCCCTGCTTTTGAAGCACAGCTGCTTTGCATGGCACAGCAGATTGCCCCCCGTCAGCTGCTGAAGCGACAGGGAGATTGCAGGATTGCAGGACGAGAGCAGGAAAGCCTCTGCGCCTGTGCAAAGTGTGCATTGGCGCACGTGCAAATCGCTCCCACCAAGCCTCACCCACTGAACCTGTGGTATTTTTTTTTTGAAACACACCACTGTCAAGGAAGGAAAAGAGAAGTGTATAATGGATTTAAGAAGAGGTTCTTATGGACTCAGTCAGCAGGTCATCTTAAAACCCTGAAGAAAAAAAACTATGAGGAAAACTACTGTAGAAATCATGCAAACAAAAAGACATACTGAAGGCACAATCACGAATAATTATGACTAGTAGTCAAAATGAAAGATGTCTAAAGAGAACTATGTGGATATACAGTGATTTCTAAAATGTTGAAAAGGAAATAGTTACACTTACTCTGGTATGCAGGTATTCAAATTCTGAACTACATCAGCAATCTCAACCTTTAAAACCTATTAAAAACAGCTTCTTGTGATTGGCAGGTAATTTTGGCTTTTTCTTCCTTATCCTCAGTTGAATCCAACCCAAGGGATGGAACAGAACAATTTTAGCTCTAGTTCAAATGTCCTGTCTCATTAAACAAATACATCAATGTTCATCAATGCATATTCAATTATAATCTGAATTTGGGGATGAGGGGATATTCTCCTACGAATTTTTTGAAGATTTATTTTAGATAGAGAAAATTCTTTCTCCAAGAAAATTATATGGATGTCTGCTTTAAAAAACAACAACATTACATAATATCTATTGCATTACACTACAGTGAAAGGCCCTTTGCATGGTTATATTTTGTATTTTGGGAAATGAGCAACAAATAAAAAAACTGATTTGGAGTAAACCAATTTAAAGCAGATGGAAAAATTTATTTACAGAAACTTTCTTTCACAGCTATGTCAATTCCTCTTTGGCACAGTTTGTTAAAAAAAAACCTGCTTTTAGGAACATAACCACAATTTACAAGAATCTGCATTGTGAAATATGCTATGAAATGGAAATCAATTAATAATGCTGTACAGTTTGAGTCTTGTTATTTTTGTACATTCCATCTCCTAACCAACAGCTTCTTCTTGCGTGGAAGAGACACTTCTTTTAAGCTGTGGTCAGTTTGCCTTGTACATTGTTTCCTTACTCTTCAGCATACAGTATATCTTCATTAAAAAGGGTGCACTTATGTTTCCCAATGCTCAAAAGAACCTGTGGGCTTCATAAACCAAAATAGATTTTGTGAGAAGCTGATTTAAGATCTGATTTAAGTCTAAGGCTGCAAGTTGTTTGGCTACTTTGCTGGTTAATGTCCAATAGTTTAATTTAAAAAAACCATGATTATCTGTCTTGGATAAACAATTTGATCTGTTGGTACCACAAAATCTGATGAGAGAAAAGGGTGGAATGAGTCTCTCCAAGCTTTCCCTAGAGTCTAGATGCGTGATGGCGAACCTATGGCACGTGTGTTGGAAGTGACACACAGAGCCACTTCTGCCGGCACGCGAGAGGTCGGCCAGAAGAGCCCCACTGCGCATGCAGTAGGCTGGTCCCCCCCACCAGGCAGCATCGATTGTCAGGTATCTGCCACACATGTGTGGGGAGAGGTGCGTGTGGGAGACGGATGCACATTTGCAGAGGCATGCAGTGTGCAGGGGGGGTTGCATGCACAGAGGCACATGGTGCACACGCAGGGGGTCGCACGCATATGCACAGGGGCAGGGGGAGTGCACATTGCATCATGGGTGCAGGCATGCAAGCGCGCACACGTGCACGGGTGCACACGCACACACTTTTGGCATGCAACGTGGACAATTTTGGCACGCAACGTGGACAATCGCCATCATGGGTCTAGACTGCTACAGCTTTGAGGATGGTTGAGCTATTAGCACTCAAAAGTTTACCGCCCATTTAACTCAGCATTTAATGGCCTGTGTTAATTGGTACGTGCTTTATTCACCTCCTTCAGTGTATTTTGAACTTGTTTTACTATTAGGAAAATGAAGAGTGAGAGAACTCAATTCTTTTGTCATTAAGACAGCAATATCCAGCAAGGTTAATTTATACAGAGCCCCAAACCTTTGCTAGGTTGGGAGATCTATTACAGGTGTATGGACTTAGATGCCCACAGACAGGCTCTTAGCTGTGAACTAGCAATGTTACTGAAACCTTGTTTGCCCCTGGAATGTCCCAGATCCACAGAACTAAAGTGGCCTCTTGATGTTAAAGGTGAAATTAGATTTGGGAGAACGCAATCACAGAACCATAGTCTCTGGAAGAACTGTGAGATTCGTTACTCCTTCAAATGACCAAATTTTCATTTCACGAGGACATTGCTTTTTCCTATATAAAAATGATTATCCTCTGTTTAAATAGTTATTCAGATCCTACAGTTGAATAAGCGTTGGCCCTTATTGAGCAAACGTTGGATCGATTCGATTATTAGACAAATAGATTTCCACATTAGAGATATCCGTTTATGTAACATAGCATCTTTGTTAAATATGGATGAGAAAGTTTATAACTATTTATAGATCCATTATGTAAGGAGGAACATCTCAGATTTTTATACATCTTTAAGTATTCAGCCAGGAGTGGATTTTTTTTAATGTTTAATGTTAGATGAATTCAATATTTGGGTTTTTAAAGAATAAGCATTGGCCAGTTACAAGCTTTTCATTTTTGGTTAAGATCTAGAGTACATAATAGTGGCTAAACTCCAGAAACTTTTGGTTGAAGTTGATGAAAATTTACCCTGGTTTAAGAGCTGGTTTGGTTTAAAGATCTACTAGATAGGATGAGGGCATCCTTAGTGGATCTGCTGAATCTCAGAGGTCGGAGTCTTAATCCTGAAATGAATTGGAAAATCCCACTGTGTGCATTGAAGAAAATATATTATAACACAATGTTGTGCCTCTAAATCCAGCTGAGATACAGCTGAAAATAAGAGCTATCTTTTCATAATTAATGCAAAGCTAACCCATCACATGTGGACGTATAGAATTCTTGGCATCTTACTTCCTTTCAGGTTTCCAAGGTTCAATTTTAGCTTCCTTTTCTTGCCTATCCACTAGAACAGTGGCCCCCAACCTTTTTTGTGCCACGGCCCGGTACCGGCATCACAAAATGATCCTCGGCCCGGTACTGGCATCAGCACGCATGGCAAGGCGAGCCGAGCGACCGGCCATCCATCCATCCCCCGCTTCTCCCCGCCACCTTCAACTCCTCCTTTGTACCTTTGTCGATGGGCTTCGGGACGGCTTCGGGACAGTCGCTCGACTCACCTTGCCTTGGGTGCTGAGTTTTGTTTGAAGCCACCCCCACTTCGATGAAACTAAGGCGCGAGGATTCCTTCAGGACCCAAATGCTGCTTTCCAGCCGGAAAAGCTCACTGGAAGCACTTTCTCATCAAAACAAGATGGCGGCGCCCAGCAAACCGGTGGCCCGGTAGAAAATGTTCCACGGACCGGTACTGGTCCAGGGCCCGGTGGTTGGGGACCCCTGCACTAGAAGGCACTAAGTAAAGGGGAAGGCATCAGTGGTGGGATTCAATTTTTTTTTACTACCGGTTCTTTGGGCATGGCTTGGGGGGCATGGCAGGAGAAGGATACTGCAAAATCCCTATTTCACATGAATCTGTAGGAAGTGATGATTATTTGGTAGGTTTGAAGAGTCTCAGCAGCCTGTTCATCTCTTAGACGCTGGTATCTAGAAAACAACTCAGTTCCTGCTTTACCATATCAGGTCTCCTGTCAGACCAGTCCCAGTTTGGGCATTCAGGAAAGAAAGACCCTCGGATTCCATTTTGTACTGAAAGATATACTTTTACTAATACCAAGTGGTTACAACCGTAGCAAAGCCAGATCTTAGGATTTCCTGCTTGTTCTGGTAATTTTTCTCTCTCAAGCCCTCCCCTCTTGCTCATCGTGGACGTGTCCAATCAGATTCAAATTAGGTGTTTTGATAACAGCGCCACATTTTGACACCTCTTTGGATGGGCATTTCGCATTCCATTCCCAGACTTGTGTCTTTGATTCTCTCAAGCTCTGTTCTAGGGTGGCACCTCTGTTTACTCACATCTTGTCATCTTCCTCCCCTTTATCCCTTTGCTCCTTTCTCCCCACTTTTAGGGCAGGATGCCATCGCAGCAAAACAGGGCTGAAGCAATGCGATGGCAGACCTGACATTTGCCCATTGCGGCATCAATTTCTTTTGTTAAGGAAATCCCTACCACCAAAGGGCACTTCTTTCTCAAAATAATTCTTGGGTTGTTGTTTCTCTGTTCCATGAAGATCAAATTGCCTCAGATGGCTAGGGATTGTCTTCTACAGGGAAAGTCTGATACTAATTGCTAAGCTCTGAACAACATTGAATATCTCCCCAATTCTTTACTTTTCTGGTTCACATAGCTGTACTAGTTTTTCTCTGTTTTTTGTTTTCCTTCTCTGCCTCCTGAAGAGCTTCATATGTCCAATCTAGAAAGTTCTCCTCTTTCGTGGTGAATTGCAGTGTAGAAACTCTTTTTCCAGGCCCCTTTCCTTTTCCTCCAATAAGAACACAAAATTGTACTTTCAGCAGATATAGTTTCCATTCTCTTCAGCAGGAGAACAACATTTTCAGTTTTCTTTGCAGATTACCCTAAAGGTTTGTTTGTTTGTTTTGTTCTTAATGATATTGGAATTGGTTGGAATCTCTCCACTGCATTGTGCCTGCCAAATTCCCTTGTTTCCTCTCCCGGTTCATTCACTTGGTGTCTTTTTTTTCTGAAGAACTAGCTTCTTTATACATATGTGCCCTGAAAAACTGCCACTTGCAAGTGAGCAGAAAGTAATGCTCCATTCACATATAATCATGTATAATTTAAATGATTCCATAGGTGTGGAAAAAAGTATTTCTAGCATGTAAATATATATACACAATGCACAAGCCTCATGATGGCAGATGAGATTCTGCTGAAACGTTGCTACAACTTTAAAAGCACAACTACAATGACATGGGAAAATACCCAAACAAAGCTGAATACCATACACACACACACACACACACGCATGCACACACACACACACACACACACACATATATATATACATACTTACAACAATCTATTATATAGAGAAATACTATTGTATTTAATTACAGTAGTAAAATTGAATATAAACTAAAAGAAAGAAAAATAGAGAGTGAAAAGTGCAAAAGAAACAAAAAAGAATGTCCAAAATAGACAGAAAAGAAAAGTAAGGATATAGTGAAGAGTGAGAAAAGCAATATATAAAGACTTGACTTCCAATTTTCAACACAAGTATAAACATTATAAACATATAAAAAACATATAAAAAAGTATAAACATTATAAACGTATAAAACACTCTTTAGCTCCACTTAAGCTTGCAACCGGTAATCTCTTGCCTGAAGTCTTATTTAGCTTTTTGCCCTTTATTTCAAACTTGTTAAATTCTTAAACTTAATATTTTCTTTCATGAGGGATAGAAGGAAAATTCACCTATTATTTTCACCTTTGTGGAGCCAAAGGTCTCTAATAGTTTTAAAGTAGTTAACAAATAATTTCCAAATGTAATTACAAAAGTAAGTTTGCGAACCTAGCATATTTTAAAAGGTGCTGACCATGGTTATGAGCAAGCAAGATGGCTTTTCCCATCGTGGGACCACTCGCAAGGGACATCTGTTTGGAATACATGTGGGCAATCTGTCATCCTCTCCCTGCCCAGTGGAGTTCCAAAGAGCTGGGCTACTCACCAGCAATTCATTCTTCACTGTGATCGTCTCTTCCTCTGGAAGTTTTAAAATGTAACTTGATGATGGAAATACATACCTTTTGACAAAGCTGCCCTGAATTCCTAAGTATGCTTGGAATACACCAGATTTTTTTTAAAACAAATAATTACATGAGATCAAAAATATGTTATTAAATAATGAGATTAATCTATACAGTACATGCCTGAGACTGGGTAACAAGCCAAAATTCATAACTCTCTATTCACCATATAAAGAAAACTATGGTGCATTTTAGTTACTTCAAGTGAAGACAGATTGAAAGCAGTTGAGGAGTGACATATATAGTCTCTTCAGTTACTTTGGCAGGTTCTTTATATAGTTTGAAAATTGTTGTCTTTAATAGCAAATTTCCTTTGGGTGGCGTGCATCTGATCAGCCACTCACGCTGACTTCCCCCAGTTCTTCAAGCAGTTTTGTTCCTGCTGCTGTTATAATCTGTAAAATGTGAAAAGATGTCTGACATGCCTGACTGTGAGTCTCTTCTGTTTCTGAAAAATATTTTCTATTTCCGAAAATATTCATTGTGTGAATAAGTAAGGTCAAATAACCAACCTGTTGGGTAGAGGGTTTATAAGACTGAAAGCACTTTACCCATAAATTTAGTGTTTGATGTTGCTTGGAATTGATCTTGGCACCAGTAGAACAAATTTGTACTTGGGATAGCAACGTGGCACCTAAGGTCACCACCATCACCACTATGGGCAGAGGCCACATTTTGGCATTGGCCAGACTTCCAGCTGTGCCTGATTAAAGGGTGGCTGGCCCAAGTCACCATTAGTAAATAGGTCCAATTATTTTTTCCAGTAATTAAATCTACCTCTTAAGTATATCCAGGGGTGGGCTTCAAATAATTTAACAACTGGTTCTCAGCCCAGTTGCTGGGTGGGCATGGCCATGGTGGGCGTGACCTAGTCAGCCTCCTACACCACCCTGGGAGCAAAAACAGGCCACGGGGGCCATTTTCACCCTCCCTGGGCTCTGGAGGCTCTCTAGAGGCCAGAAACGGGCCCATTTCTGGCCTCCTGGAACTTCTGGGAGACCCGTTTTTCACTCTCCTTGGGCTCCAAAGGCTTTTTGGGGGGGCCTCCAGGAGGCCTGTTTTTCGTCCTCCCTGAGCCTCCGTGCGGGCCCTTACCTGGGATCCAAAATGAGCCACGTGAGGGCTCCTGGGAGGGGCAGGGCAGGGTGGGTGGGGCCAGCTAGTTGTTGGAACTACCAGTTCGCCAAACCAGATGTAAAATTAACATCCAGTTTGCCCGAACAGCGTGGACCGGCTGAGGGCCACTCCTGAGTTTATCTAGCTTTCAATTCTGGAGCTGACATTTTCAAATGAATTTTAAACATGACACAGATTTTTCCCTTTCAATTTTAGCACAACTCTGCTTTATTACTTGGAACCCTGACATATTGCCTGTCTTAAGTCCTCACCTCCCCAAGATATAAATAAGACTTTAAGGCATAATCCTGACCTATCTAGGCTTGATACACAGATTGTTTACCTCATATTATAAAACCACACTTAGTGGGTCTCAGATAGGGGAATATTAGTCTTATAGTAGGGGTGGGATTAAAATTATTTTACTACCGGTTCTGTGGGCATGGCTTGGTGGGCGTGGCTTGGTGGGCATGGCAGGGGAAGGATACTGTAAAAACTCCATTCCCACCCCACTCTTGAGGGAAATTACTGCAAAATCCCTATTCCGTCCCCATCCCACTAACCTGTTTTCCAGCTCCGTTCTCCTGTGCAGGGCAACAAAAGAAGACTCAGCCAATCAACTGGGGCTCAGGAGGCAGAGAATAGGTGGGGGTGGGGCCAGTCAGAGGTGAGATTTGCTGGTTCTCCAAACTACTCAAAATTTCCACCACCGGTTCTCCAGAACTGGTCAGAACCTGCTGAATACCACCTCTGTTTTATAGGCATGAGGCATCACTGTATCTCATCACAGTCACATAAACGATGTAAGTAATATAGTCTTATCTGAAGTTAAAATAGGAGATTCCCAGAAGTGATGTACGATCTTTAGAAGTAAGCTTCAACTTTTACCAGAGCTTAGTCTCTTCTGTCTTAACAACATTAAATTCCAGCAAGACATAATTATAGTTTGTCAGGAGGAAAAATTGATTCTGGAGCAGTGAAAACAGTGTTTTCTTTTTTGACAACTACTTTCACAGTTCATACATATCTCTGAGCTCAGCTTTTCCTGGATGTGAAGCAAGCATCTGTGACCTGTCTTTGCTCAACTTCTGGGCTGCCAACTGATCCTGAAGACAGCAAATCTGGCCGTTTTCAACTGATTCTGGCCATATTATGGGATGTTTTAATGGAGTTTTATTCTAGGAAAGTGCAGCTGGGAGTTTGTAACCTAGAGTGTGCAACTCTGTTTTTTCCTTCCCTCTCCAGCAGCTTCTAGTGTTTAAAATCCAAGGATGAAGGCAGCTGTGAAAACCCCACAAGGAAAATAAAGCAGCTGCCAGTTGTTTCCAAATAGGACATTTTATTCCTGATGTGTTTCAGAGTAGAATTTGTAATTAAAGAGCACTAAAAGTGAGCAGAATGAAGGAAAGCAGCATTTGATAAAATTTTGATAACATTTTGTAAATAATAACAGTTGCTTACAAACAAAACAATTCCATGCATACCCACACATAAATAACATGTACATGTTTATGTGGACACACATGCAGGCTCACACACACATGTCCACATACACACATGTGTACATATGATCAGGAAGGTCAGTATGCCAACAGGGTTTGCCAAAAAGAGATTATGTCAAACAAATCTTACTGCATTTTTGACGGAGTGACTAAATTAGTGGACCAGCAAAATGCGGTTGATATAATTTACTTGGACTTCAATAAAGCATTTGATAAAGTAGACCACAACCACTTGGTAAAATAGAAAAAATGTGGGTTATACAGCATCGTCACCAGATGGATTTGTAAGTAGCTGACCAACCGCACTCAACAGAGAGATAACATCTACAATTGTACATATAACTCAGATCATAAGCTAGTTCTTTATATCTTTTTTCTTTTTCTTCTATTTTCTTTTCTTTATTCACTTTATCTTTCTTCCATCCTTTTTCTTTTTCTTTTCTTCCTATTTTATGGTGGTTTATATTAATGTTTACTTTTGTTTTTAAAATTTCCTCCCCAAAACCATATTTTTAAAAACCCAGCGGACAGACATAAGGTAGATTCCATTCTGTTCTCAGTTATCCTGAATAAGGCTAGGCATTGTAAAATAAGTATTTGGATAATGCCAGCTAGTTGTCAATAGGTTTTAGGATTCAAAGAGAATAGGCTCACACTACTGCCCAAAAAGTTTTATTGTATATAAACTAAGGTCATTACAGAAGAAAACTATACCAGACTTCAGCTCCCCTTTTCTGAGCCTTCAAGTCCAAAGTAAGTGGTCTTTTTAGACACTTCATCCTTTTCCAAAGGATGTGGATATCAACAACAGAACACCTGGAAATAGGCTGTTGACAGATGGCATGCTTTCTTGCCTTTTTTTCACCCTCCTTCTCACAGATGCCACTCTTGGCCTTGAAAGATCCCTTGTCAAGAGTTGGTGATGTTTCTCAACTGATTTGTACCTTTTATTGATCTTTCAGGTTATGTTAGTGGCTGTTTGTCAATCAATCATTTGGATCAGTGGCCTCCAACCTTTTGGGCATCAGGGACCGGTTCTGTGGAGAGAGGTTTTTCTGCAGGTTGGAGGGGGCAGTGTGCTGCCTGCATCCTGCGGATGGGGCTTCGCTTGTTTGTGTGGCCTGGTTGCTAGCATGCCATGGCCCGGTGCCAATCCATGGATTGGGGATTGGGGACCAGAGGTGGTATTCAGTAGGTTTTGACCAGTTCTAGAGAACCGGTAGCAGAAATTTTGAGTAGTTCGGAATACCACCTCTGACTGGCTCCGCCCCCATCTATTCTTTGCCTCCTGAGTCCCAGCTGATCGGCTGGGTCTTCTTTTGTTGCCCTGCACAGGAAAATGGAGCTGGAAAGCAGGTTAGTGGAGTGGGGAGAGAATGGAGATTTTACAGTATCCTTCCCCTGCCATGACCACCAAGCCACACCCACAGAACTGATAGTAAAAACATTTGAATCCCACCATTGTTGGGGACCCCTAATTTGGATGACATCACCAGTGCAGAATATTATAGGTGGTACATTTAGACCTATGCAGCCTTCTATTCAACAAAGGGTTAGAAACCACTCTTTTGCAATTAGAAGGGGAATACGAAACTGCCTTGTGCTGCATTCGGTAATTTAATTAGCAGACTTATGATTTATTTGTCTTGGGGAGTTCTACATGCAAATTTCCACAATTACACTAGTTAGGATTAATAAAGTGCTAGACCAAGATTGGAACTGCTCTTTTATCATTAAATCACTCCTTATAATTCTTCATGATTTCGTGGTCATCAAGTAACCAGCACTTTCTGCATCTAAGAAAGTTTTTTCTTTCGCCTGTTATGCCATCATCTAGCTCCTTTGTCTTCTTTCTACTATACTCTTTTCATGGCCTTTCATTTTTTTCCCCGAAGATTCAGGTTTTTCTCTAACAACTTTGCTTTTGCATCATGAATCTAAAAGTATTGAAGGTTTTCTTGCAATATTAATGCTTCGAAGTAAGCTGTCTGATTTTATTTCATTCCGCATTGAATTATTTATTCTTCTTGCAATCCAAGGCAATCTCAACCCTCATCTCCAGCATCACAATTCGAAAGCATCTAGTTTTCTTTGTTTAGAATTTCTGATTCTTTCCCAGCCATATATATTAGAACTGGGAAAAGCAGGGCCTTGATAATGTATATCCTTGTATCATTCTGCACTTTAATATTTAATTTGGTTTTGTCATGGTCTTCCTCCCAAGGAGCAAATGGTTCTTGTTTTCTATCCTTCATGAAGGTACTCCTAAAGCCTGCGAGGAAGGGGTGGGATGCTGCCGGTTCTGACTGGCTCTGTAGAACCGGTAGCTCTGAAGAGCAGCAGACACTGAACTGGTTCGGTGTCTGTTGCTGTTTGGCCTGCCCGCCCGCCAGGGCTCTTACCTGATCTTTATTTCCTGCTTTTTCAACCTCAGCTGCTTTGTGCGGCACAGCTGAGGTTGAAAAATCAGTAAAAAAAAGGCGTTTTTCAAATGCTGCGCACCTGCGCGCTAAGCTGTCCGGGAGGCACAGCTTTTGTTGGACTACATGGAAGTACCGAACTGGTAGTAACACCGGTTGAATCCCACCCCTGCTGGGAAGATAATGACTGTTACCACTTCAGGTTCTTCTGATCCCATTTATATTGGGCTAGTGTTGCTTCTTGAAATAATCATAGGAGTGGTGTTGTATGTTGTGTGTGTGTGCTATAATATTAAGCAGCAGTCTGACTTCCCTCATTTCTTCTTTCACCTTCAACAATGAAGTCTTAAATCAGGGGTCTTCAAACTTGACAGCTTTAAGATTTGTCATGTTAGCTCAGGAATTCTGGGAGTTGAAGTCCACAAATCTTAAACTTGCCAAGTTTGAAGACCCTTATCTTAAATCATCCTCATTTCCAGCATCAAACTGGTGTCATCGCCAAGCAATTTTAATTCCAATTTCTTTTTCTTTCAGTCAAGTGTTTCTCATGATATATTCTGTATATAGGTTGACAGTATACTATCTTCGTATAGTCTTCTCTGAACTTTGAACAATTTAGTTATTCCATATCCTGTTCCAATTATGGCTTCCTTGTGATGATAGTAATTTCTCAATAGGCAGATAAGGTGGAACTGTGCGTGTGTTTAAGCCTAGCCCAGCTTGTTGTGGTCTCCACATCAAAAGCATTTCTATAATCAGTAAGGTAAAAACAAATCCCTCTTTTTGTTTTTGATCTTCATCATCATCCACTGGATGCTATCAATCCAGTTGCTTTGGTTCTCTTGCTTCTATTTTGCTCTTAAACCTACTATTTATCTTACGTTGTAAAAATGCAGGTCTTGATTTCAGAGAAAGGGACAAACACAGTGAAGGGTTCAGTACTGCTTTTCCCTTAGTATGATTACATCTTTTCCAAACTGATATTTTGTAGAATATCTAATTTACAAATATGCTAGTCTTTGATAAAAAAAAATTAAATGCAACCATACTATTAAGAAGAATGCAAACTTATCTAAAATACGTGTCTTCTGATCTAAATTTGTCCCTGATATATCCTTCCCTTCCCTTATATTATTCGAGGAGAAAATGTTGTACCCATTTAATTTTAATTGCTTTGTATCTTAATAGAAGTTTACTAAACAAAGAACCAAATTATTGCTTGAATTAAGCTGTTCTAAACTTAATTAAAAGCTTTCCTTTAAAATTAAAAATAGCCCGCAATAAGAAAAAAACACGAAACCCCTTTTTTTAAATGGCTTGTTTAAAATACCTTTAGATAATAACATAGTCTCTATATAACTGTTCATTTTGTAGAAGTATCGCAGTTAATTAAAATTATAAAAACCCATTCATGTGGGATTGCCCTATATTCTGATTTTAGTTTTTATAAACGCTGTGATAAAGGAGTTGGGAGATGAGCTGAAGCAGAGAGGTCCTTTATACTTTTGAGTTTTTATAAATTCATAAAACCCATGTAAAATTCACAGATTTGCCTTTTTAAAATATTACAAAACTGACCATTTTCAAGGAAAAATGTGCAGACTGAGTCATAGGATTCAGGGATTTCACAGACAAACTTGTGCAACATTTTTCAGAGGTTTTTACTTCTTGCTTTCTTCATGGGGCTGAGAGGAATTGGCCCAAAGTCATCCAGCTAGCTTTTTGTTGAAGGCACAACTAGAATTCATGGTTGCCTGGTTTCTAGACTGGTGCCTTAACCTACTATCCCAAACTGACTCTCATTTTAAGTTTTGAACAAAAGCAAAAAAGATGTCTCTGCTTTGACAATTCTTTTGACAGTCTGGAGATAATTTACTTCATGGTAGTTATATTATGAATGAAGTAGATCTTCAGGCACATGCATGAAAATAAACATCAGGTTGATTTCCAGAATATTTATTCCTATATATATATTGTTTCTATTGTAAGCAATTTTATAATTGCTCATGCAAAACATTAAAATGCCTATGTCTCACTAATAATCAATCAAGATATAGAATAAGTGGTACCAGGCAAGAAGAGGGATCTTGGAGTTCCGGTGGACAACTACTTAAATATAAGACAGCAATGTGCTGCAGCTGCCAAAAAAGCTCACACAGTCCTAGGGTGCATTAACAGAGGGACAGAATCAAGATCATATGAAGTGTTAGTACCACTTTATAATGACTTGGTAAGATTACACCTGTAATATTGCATCCAGTTTTGGTTGCCACAATATAAAAAAGATGTTGAGACTCTAGAAAGAGCACAGAGAAGAGCAACAAAGATTATTAGGGGCTAAAACATGTGAAGAAACAGTTGCAGGAACTGAGTATGTCTAATGAAAAGAAGAATAGAAGTGACATGAAAGCAGCGTTCCAATATCTCAAGGGCTACCACAAAGAAGAGGGAGTCAAGCTATTCTCCAAAGCACCTGAGGGTAGGACTAATCAAGGAGAGAACCAACCTAGAAATGAGGAGAAATTTCATGAAATTTCAGAAATTTTACAATTAACCAGTCGGATGACTTGCCTTCATAAATTGTAGGCACTCCATCACTGGAGGCTTTTAAGAAGAGATTGGGCAACCTTCCGTCTGAAATGGTATAGGATTTCCTGCTTGAATAGGGTTGGGCCTCCAAGATCCCTTCAAACTCTCCTCTCCTCTCCTCTCCTATCCCTGGCTTGGACATAGTCTTACTGTTTTATTATTATTATTTTATTTATCAAATATATGTAGCCATCTTTCTCATAAACATGAGCTTCTTAACTTGTTCACAGTGCCCTCAAAGGTTCATCATAATGCTCTAAAAACAAATTTAATTCCAAGGGGTTGCATCCGTGTTTTTTCTTGGCAATGAAATGGAAGTGTTCGTTTCATTGTTGTTGTTTTTAAATTTCCTGTCTCGTGAATAATCTAGGAATCCCCAGGGAAACCCACATGTAAGTGCTAACCTGGGACAATTCTGCTTCATTTTTGGACAATTGTTCAAGGTCAGCTGGCTGCTACCCCAAGCTGAGGTAGACAGCAAGTCCAAATCCTTTTGACACACTCGTGTCATTTTCTTGTAAACAGTACAAAAACGGTTTCCGTTGCCTTCTTCCAAGATGTGGTTTTGACTTCTTAAGCTAGGCTAAGCCTTTGAATTCCCCTGAAATTAACTGGAATGAACTAGGAGTTCCACATAACTGCTCACTGTACTCTCCAGAGGTACATTCAAGATCAGGTCATCCAATTTAACATTTTGGTTGACAGGGAGGGATTGAGGAGACACTCCAAAATTGGGGTGGTGGTGGAATTTTGTACCCATCATGCAAGATTTATCATTGTGACGATTGTATCTGTGGAAGAAGTAAACCTGGGAACACATCATAGTAGCTAGAAGAAATTTCTCTAAAATTTAGAGTGTAGGGATTCTATCATTAAGGCGTTTTATGTGGTCTTATCAGATATCATACAGAAGGTATACCTGATTTTTATCAATAAATATTTTAATTGTATCAAAGGTGCTTTTTCAGGAGGCAACTGTACTTTCTTGTTTTTTCTTTTGAAGACGTTTTGCTTCTCATCCAAGAAGCTTCTTCAGCTTTGACAGGATAGTGGGGAATAGAAGGATTTATATTCCTTGCAGACAGCTGGTAATTTGCATCCTTTTAGAGGGTCATTGAAGCACTTGGAAGTTTATCCAATTGCCTCTTGAAAAAGCACCTTTGGGACAACCATGACCTGAATGACTGAGAATCTCTACAGACTTTTACTTTAATTGTAGTTAGAGTAGTGGTTAAGATTGTGAGTTCTAACTCTACTTTAGGCATGAAAGACAGCTGGGTGACATTGGATATTTATATGGTCTATATGGGAGCATCCTTCCTTCCCTAAAGCCAGCCTACTCATCTGCCAGGATATGATCCGCCTCAACCCAATCAAACAACGTTTCTCTTAAATGCATGTTGTACTATATATTCTGCTGTTGATATTAAGTACGCTAATAGATTGACAGATTTATCCCTTAAAAAAATAATTTCTAGTCCCAATTCCCATAGATAATTTGCTATAGTATTAATATAAGTGGAAAGGGAAGTTAAGGTGAAGGTCCACCCATCTAAATAACTGAGTTCTAGTAAGATAAAGTCATCACTGCAGTTTTGATCTGCTTAGCGAAAGATAAGATTTTTGCACAGGTTAATGGAGCCCATTGCACAACACGCACACGCACACAAAATTACAGCATTATGGCTGCCACAGTTGACTTTTTTTTGCCATGCCTTGCAAATGCCCTTGGTATGGTCAATGACTCCAAGCTTTGATAATATAAGTACATTTCTTCCCCTCGTTTTGAATCTCTTTCTGAATTTTTCCTGGTTTTTTTCCCCTTCTTCTGTTGACATTACAGTAAACTTTTAGTGTTTCTTTATTGATGAGACCTGAGGGGTTGTATAATTATATGCAACCTTGGCCACTGTAATCACCAGGCAGGAAAGAAAGAGCGCTCCTTACGATAAAGATAATTGTCATTAACTTTGACAATTGATATTTTTGTCATTGTATTTGTGAGTGTATATTATTTTATTTTATTTTCATTTTTGACCACATTGCAAGATAGATGTACAATCTTTTGCTCAATTGCTCAGTCCTTGCGTATGATCGGAGACAAACATTTTATTCTTTGGGGTAAATGGATAACTAAGGCTAACTAGGCTGGTCATTTGAACAGATAGAAGGTAGAAAGAAATATCCCCCACTTTCTGCCATAGTTAGAAAAAAAACCATAACTATTTACAACTGTGTAGATTGATGGTTGACTAATAACAGATACCACAGTCCTAGAATGTTAATTAACAACTTTTCCTTCTGCTCTTCATGGGCTATTATCAAAGCTATTCCACTTCTGTCTTTTCTTTCTCCCTAATAAACATCAGGCTTTCTTTCTTTAGCTCTTCCATTCCCATTGATCACCCTTGACCTTGTCTCCACAAAAAATCCTTCAGTCTTTAAAAAAAATTTTTTACAGTTTCCTCAGGCCTTAACATCTTGAAAATATCATGAAAACTAGAAAACAATAAAACGAAGAGGCATGTTTTTAATTGATTTTTGTAGGGCTTTCAAAAACCATGTCAGTTATAATCCTGTAACACTTACAGGCAAAATGCCTTTACCTTAACAAATACATCTCTTGATGTACATACAAATCTCACTCAAGAAAAGCTAGAAAATAATGCTTTATTTGCTTTGCTAGGATGCAAATTAATATTATTATTATGCAAGTATCTTTTTCTATGATTGGCATTCAATAAGCCATTAACAATATGTGATGATGAGTGTCATCATTTAAATAAATAATAATGAATGAACATAAATAATGAATGAACAAATACACATACATACACACCCTCTCTCTCACACAAACATGCATGCACGCTCTATTGTATTCCCTTAAGCAAATACATGCTGGAGTAGGTGTAATAGGCAGATGTCTAAATTACAGTGTTTTCTTTGGGGAAAAAGTAACATCTAACCATTTCATCCAAAAATAGATAATTGTAAATTTTTAAATCATACAGAAAATCTGGAATGCCATTCCCTCACCCCACCCCACACACAGAAAGCCTGAAATAGTTCTTAGTCCCGAGCCTATGGAAAAGGCTTAGAGTCATTAATTTTGGTTGGGCTTATTAGCGGCAATTATTATTTGTGGTCAGTACTGTTATTTTTCCCTCATGTCACTTCAAGCATAAAACTCAAGAAGGAAGGATGAGGTTAGTGCCATCTTATATCTGTTTGGAAAAGGCCAGGAGCTACACAAATCTTTGTAAGTATGAACTTCCTTTCCATCCTCACCTTATTTTAAGAATCAGGTGTGAGCCATATAGGCCAGTGGTTGCCAACCAGTGGGCTGAGGACCACTGGTGGTCCACGAGAAAATTTTGGTGGTCCACAGAGAAATGTCACCCCCAAAGCACCCTCCAAAACAATTAACCCAGGCTGTGTTGCAACACAAGGCTGCACCGCCCATATGGCCTGTGGGAACACAAGGCTTGTGTTGCTTGCATTGCGAACAACATGAGGTAGAGAGGGGAGGGGGGAAAGGGCGGAGGGGGGGAACTTGCCCCACATGCCTCGCCTGGCCACCGGGCTA
Organism: Pseudonaja textilis; assembly: GCF_049901715.1. Classification (NCBI taxonomy): domain Eukaryota; kingdom Metazoa; phylum Chordata; class Lepidosauria; order Squamata; family Elapidae; genus Pseudonaja; species Pseudonaja textilis. The sequence continues at coordinate 16,359,931 of NC_141994.1, read as the reverse complement.
CTTCTTCCCGCTTCTTTCTTCTTCTGTTTTGGCTACACGCAAGGAAAGCAGCAAACGTCTTTCTCTCCCCCAAACTCTACCAGAAATGAGTTTTTGGGACCTTGCAAGGGATCCTGCTCCAAGAGGCTGCGCTGGTACAACAAGTCTCACAAAAACTCATTTCTGGTGGAATTTGGTGGAGAGAAAGAAAGACTTCTGATGCTTCTTCTACTTTCCTTGCATGAAGCCAAAAGTCTTTCTCTCTCTCTCTCTCTCTTCCCCCCCCCCTTGAGAACAGAGCTGGAGATGGTATCCTGTAATCCCAAATAAAAAATGATCAACTGGTAGGAAAACAGGGTGAGGAATTTTCCTGCAGACTTTTGGGGGGATTTTCCCAGCGTCTGTGGTCCGCAGGACTTAAAATTATGAGTTTGATGGTCCATAAAGTCCAAAAGGTTGGCAACCCCTGGGCTACATAATTTTGATAGGTGGGAACTTGTTTTGGTAATGATAACAAATGTAAAAGGATCCTTGATTTCTTCCTCTCCCCCACCCCTATTCCTGCCAAAAAACAAGACAGGAATGAAAATCTTAAGAATTTCAAGAGCAATATCTTAATCTTAAAATTTTAAAAGTTCATAGAATTCAGTATAACGCAGGTGGAGTTAATAGAACAAAATTAAATGAGTGCCTTAGACTTTAAGAGATCTCATTTCAACAGACTTAGATAGATCTTGGGAAGGATTCCATGGATGGTAACCTTAAAGGGGAAAACAAGAAGCTTGGGAAACTCTGAAAAATAAGATTATAAAAGCCCAGTCTAGCATAATACCACTGAGAAGAAAAATAAGAGACCCCAGGCGAAACCAGCTTGGTTGCATAAGGAACTTTCTGACAAACTGAGAGATGAAAAGGACAAGTATGAAAAAAATGGAAAGAGACACACACAACTAAAGCAGAATACCAACAAATAGACCGAACATACAAAGATGAAATTACCGTGTTTCTCCAACAATACGGCTCCACCAATAGGAAGGCCCAGCATGTTTTATCGGCATAAAATCAAATTAAGCCCCTCCCCCCAAATTAAGGCCTATATTAAACATGCGAAATGGGGGGAATGGCGGGAGGGCTTGCTGTTAGGAAGTACTATTGTTGCATACCCAGATATGGTGCTGCCTGCGTTGACTTTGGCGTTGGTGGGGCACTTCGTATCAGGAGACCTTCCTCCACTGTTGCTTTCCCTTCTTCCTTGCTGCCGTGGCATTTAGACCAATGTTGCGGCATTTGGCGCAGCCATGCGCAGCCAGTCAGGGCTCCTCCCTGCAACTGGAGCCCGGCGGAGACACTCGGCTTCAGGCGCTCCTGTCGCCACCTTCCCTTCGCCTTCAAAGGCAAAGCCAATTCTTTTAAAAATGACACCCTACTACCGGTACGACAAAGCCTCCCCTGCCTGAGAGGGCAGCCCATCCCCAAGTGGGGAGGCGAATCTCCTGGGGCCGCAGTGCAGGATCGGCCCACCCTGGGAGAAGCACCCAGCCGCCATCCCTGCCTGGCGCTGGGCAGAATGCTAAGAGCTTCACCTGGGGCACCCAGCACAGCTGGCAGGCGGGCCCTCCTGCCTGGTGGTGGAGCTCTCGCCAAGGCAGCAAGCGCCTCCCCGCTGGACCCTCTGCTCATCCCGTCAGGGCCACGCCAGAGCCGTGCGGGCTGGGCAGAGCCAGGAAAGCAAGCCACGGGTGCATGCCCGCCTGCCAAGCGAAAGAGCTGGGCCGACCCAAGCTTGGCTTCCTTCCCAAGTCCCTCCAGCCCAAACCTGAAGGGGCCACCGTGAGAGGCCGCCCGAGGCAGTGATAGCGCCCACCCATGCGTGGACAGGGAGGCAAGGCGACGGCCTGTACTGCGTCCTCCTCTGCCTGATGCCCATTCTGCTGCAGCGTTTGGAGCTGCTGGCTCATTTGGAGATGCAAGGGGATGGGCTGGGCGAGGGGTGGAAAGGACAGGCGGCTTCAGGCTCTCTCCACCAGCCAGGGAAGCAGTGCTCTGCTGCCAGGAGAGCTCTGCCGCCGGGCAGGAGGGCCCGCCTGCCGGCGGCGCTGGGCGCCCCAGGTGAAGCTCTTCATGCTCTGCCCGGCACCAGGCAGGGATGGCAGCTGGGCGCTTCTCCCAAGGTAGGCCAATCCTGTGCTGCGGCCCCAGGAGATTCACCTCTCCACGTGGGCTTGGGCTGCCCTCTCGGGCAGGGGAGTCTTTGTTGTAGTAGGGTGTCGTTTTTAAAATAATTGGTTTACCTTCGAAGGCAAAGGGAAGGCAGCAACAGGAGCGCCTGAAGCCGAGTTTCTCCGCCGGGCTCCAGTTGCAGGGAGGAGCCCTGGCTGGCTGCACGTGGCTGCGCCAAACGCCACGGTGTTGCTCTGAATGCCACGGCAGCAAGGGCGAAGGGAAAGCAACAGTGGTGGAAGGTCTCCCAATACGAAGTACCCTACCAACGCTGAGGTCAACATCCAACCTGTCTGCCCGCCCACCCGAGGATGCAAGGGGGGGGGAAATTAAGTCACCCCCAAAAAGATGGCCTAGCCATTTTTTCGGGGGTCAAAAAAAAATAAGGCCCGGCCTTATTTTGTGAGAAACACGGTAGAAAAGCCAAGGCTTACCGTGAACTAAGGTTTGTAACAAATGTCAAAAATAATAAAACGTAATTTATTTCAATATGTAAAAATCAAGAAAAAGTCAAGGAAACAATCAGTCCACTAATGGGAGGAAATGTCAAGTAGATGACTGGTAATAAGGAGAAAGTGAAATTGTTTAATACATTCTTTACACCTGCCTTATGGAAAAGGGAGAAAAATTAGCCTAACCTACTAAAGGCAGAACCACAAAAGACAGACTAGGAATACAAGTCAAAATAGAAAGAAAATGGTAAGGCAACACCTATAGACTCTAGATGAGTTCAGATTATCAGGACCAGGTTGCACCCATGATTTAAATAGCTGGCAAAAACACTGTATCATATCTTTCAAAGATCCTGGAGCATCAGTGAACTACCAAAGGACTGTGGTAACGGGGCAGAAATGGATCCAGGGAACTACAGACCAATCAGTCTGGTCTGTAGGAAGATCATAGAAAAGAGAATCAAGCAAGGGAGTTGTAAACACCTAGAAAACTAAACCTAAAAAAACTAAACCTAGAAATTAATAAAAGTATTAGTAGAAGCCAACATGAGTTTGTCAAAAAATAGACTATGCCAAACTGTATTGCATTGTTTGACAAAGAGGCTAAAGTAATGGATCAGGACAATACTGTGAATATATGGTAGCATACTTAGACTTCAGCAAGGCATTTGATAAAGTAGACTACAGCCTGTTCCTTGGTAAGATAGAAAGATGTGGGATAAACAGCAGCAGCAGCAGTGGATGCATTCATAACTGGCTGACCAACCATACTCAGTTTTTCCAGATATTTGCACAACTGCATTTCTGAATTATTTTCCTTGACACTAAAACAGACTTTTTATTTTCTTTTTCTTTACTCATAGGGTACTACAGTTGCTCTGATGCTACAGATATCAGAGCAACAGGGAACAGGTTGTTCTTTTTATTCTTAGAATCCTCTTAGAAACTTTGGAGAATGAAGCTGCAAAAAAATCTTCATAACAGCGTAGCAACCTTCCTTCCTTATAACTTATCTTTTGTTTAATTCAAAAGTGAGGGTGAGAAGAAAAGGAAAGTATCTGACTTGGGTAGAAACCAAAAGGTTGCCTGCTATATTATGGGTGAAACAGAGGTGTGGTGACAGAAGAAATGAAGAGAACATGGTGGTCAGGAGATGTCCTGGACTTCATGGTCTCCATGGGCCATTGTTAGGTCAACTTGTTCTGACCCAGCTCCCCAAACACAAAAACCCTCTGATGTGAAATCAAAAGATTCTTTTATTAGGAATGCCGGCAGCATTCTGACACACCTGTTCATCTCCACCCCCTGCCTTTTATCCCCAGAGCTAGGGTGGGCCTTGCTAGCAGTGGTGGCTCTTCCTTCCCCAGGATCAATCCACGGTTTTCCACTGGTCTCCTCTTCTTTGCCTTCTACGCAGCCGTGAGTCAATCACTGGACCCAGCCGTTCCTCCTCTTCTTCATCAACCATCTCCAGACCTGGGGGCTGTTGACTCTACATTTGACGGCCGAGGCTGCGTCTCTGTTTCTCTCTCTCTCTCTCTGCCAGCTCCATTCCCTCTTCCCCCTCGGAGCTCCCAGGTTGCCCTGATGCTGACCCTGACTCCCACGCCACCTCCTCTTCCTCTGATTTGGCTGCTGGAGGGGCCAGCGGCTGACAGGCTACAACACAACTGAAACAGTAGTGCTGTTCTACCGGTTCAGCCCGGTTCTGGCGTCTTGGTAGTGCTGAAGATCAGCGGAGACCGAACCGTTTCTCTCCGATGAGCTGCCTGAGCTCCCATACTGACCTTTATTCCCTGCTTTTGAAGTGCAGCTGCTTTGCGCGGCACAGCAGATTGCCACGCTTCTCCCTGTTGAAGCTACAGGGAGAGTGCAAGATTGCAGGAGATGAGTAGAAAAGCCTCTGCACATGCACAAAGCGTGCATTTGGCACATGCACAGCAAAGTGTAGGTGCGCACGCAAAGCGCGCCCACCAAGCCACACCCACTGAACCAGTGGTAAACTACTTTGAAATCCACCACTGAATTGAAAGAAAATGGCGATATGCAATAGAGGGGAATATCTGTAGCTCAACTGTAGGATGAGGGTGAAGGTTCATTCTCCGAGCTTGTGGGTTGGTTTCCGTTTATTACCTGAGGATTACAAGATCTAATTACAAGACCTAGGTCTTGTAGTCCTCAGGTAATAAACGGAAACCAACCCACAAGCTCAGAGAACAAACCTTCACCTTCAAAGTGAGGATCAGCTGGGAATATAGCCTAGCAGCCCAGGAAGAAGTGAATATTCAAGGTAATGACAGGCCCTTGGAGAGGAACTTGACCATTAGTAATCACGGCCTATTAGTTTCATTTTTTATGCTTCTTTTTTGCCAAATCATTTATTTCAATTTGTGTTTCTTCAGCATTTGTGCAGGCTTACCTGTTCATTTCAGATGAACTGAAGAAATATTTCTGTGTAACTAACCACTGACGCATCAGCAATCAAAATATTACATTTCAAACCTTTTCAGTACTCAAACTCTGCTGCTGCCTGATTTCCCCAAGTGCAATGTTTTGGAACTGGATAGCTGAGATTTATGCAGGCAGACGGCTTCCTGATGACTGCATCTCTACAGAGGTTCAAGAACATAAATTAATGAAAGTCATTTGCAATTTATGTTTCTCAAATTAGTTCCAGATCCAATTGTAAAAGGAGCATGGCATGAAAGAAAAACATACATTCTAGCCAAATACAGCTCATGTTGGATGAAAAGCTGTCATTAAGCAATACTCAGGATAGGAGCGTCTAGACTGTAGTTTAAGATTGTTCATTATTTTTCTTGCAGATAATTTTGACCATTACCATAAAAGCATCATTTACTGCAGAGGCAGGAGACCTTCAAACATGCCCAATTTACTATTTGAATCATCTCTCTCTCTCACACAACCTACTATACACATACTTTTTCTCTTTTTCAAGCACATGACAGAAATATATTGCAGCAGTTTTAAGGATTCATTAGGCTTTGTCTGTCTGTCTAACTTGTAACTTTTTTTTTCTTCAAAAATTCAGCAACTTCCCATGATTTAATAAAGGGCCCCATGTCTGTAATAGGAACATAAGAAGATATGCATATTGGACCTCAGTCCACATTATTTAGAGCTGTGGCTCAGTGAATAAGATGCTGAGCTTGTCAATCAGAAAGGTCGGCGGTTCAAATCCCTAGCACCACATAACTGAGTGAGCTCCTGTTACTTCTCCCAGCTTCTGCCAACCTAGCAGTTCAAAAGCATGTAAAAACACAAGTAGAAAAAAATAGGGACCACTTTGGTGGGAAGGTAACAGTGTCCCGTGCACCTTCAGTGTTTAGTCATGCCGGCCACATGACCACAGAGACATCTTCAGACAGCGCTGGCTCTTCGGCTTTGTAATGGAGATGAGCACCGCCTCCTAGAGCTGGAAACGACTAGCACATAGGTGCGAGGGAAACCCTTACCTTTACTTTAATGGTAGCAACTCCTCACAGTTTCAGTCTGGAGTTTTTTCCTCCCCACGCAAAGCAGTATTTCTATAACCTTTCACTGAAGATTTTCACTTTATGAGGAAGACAGAGGAGTCTGTGTTGGGAATGAGTTTCACAGGGAGGTTGGGGAAAATGGTTAGGACTCTGTGTCGTTTGTTATAGCTGTGGAAATCCTCTGAAAGAAGACCTTGCAATGTGTGAGAGTATTTAAGAGGCATATTGCTCTTAACCATGGAAGCAGCCATGTTTTCCACAGGCTTAAAATTTGCTATGGCTGTCTCTTCATGAGAGAACCATTCACAGCTACTTTGCTTCACTGGGAGAAAGGCTCTATTACAACAAAATAAGTCTGATTGTAAGATATACTGTATGCTTCACAAGCCACTCCAGTTCTTAATACAGTATATTCTTACAACAATGAGTGTCAGTAGCCCATCTCCTTTAAACACAGTTTCCTTTCTCTCCAAAAAGGACAGACCAACAAACCAGGAGTCTGAATGGCAATAGTGAAGTGTGCCCATCCCATCTCTGCATGTTTACAATACTAATGTTTTCCCGAAAATAAGACCCTGCCTTATATATTATTTTCCAAAAAAGGCACCAGGTCTTATTTGGGGGGGATGTCATCCACTGACTAACCTCACTTGCGTGCGTCGTTCCCTGGCATCCTTTTTGCTGTCGGAGACCTTCAGGAATGTCTTCTTCTGCAGCTGGTAAGGCTTTCCAGAAGGCCTCTGCAGCCAATAACAGAGTTCCGGATCAATCCGGAGCTTTGTTATTAGCTAAAGAGGCCTTCAGGAAAGCCTTGTCAGCTGCAGAAGAAATGGGCCAGCAAGGCAGGTGTCAGGGTGTGTGAGGCCTGGCTACAACTGTCCAAAGGTAAGTAGTTGGGCAGCTGCATTCCCACCCCCACCCTAGCTTAATTTTTACCCATGCACTCTGGAGTGGGCGGGATCTTAATTAGGGCTTATTTTGGGGGTAGAGCTTATATTGGGCGGATGTGTAAAAATCAAGCTAGGACTTACTTTCAGGTTAGGTTGTATTTTCAGGGAAACAGGATAATTATGGGAGATGTGTTGGGGGCACCCAGGAAAGTACATGAACACTGTCCATAACCAATGTCCATCTAGCAGTAACCATTTTATTAAGTTACGGGAAGGGTAGGCGAAAGGGACAAATTTGAGTTTGAGAAGGTGCATTGAGATAGTGCAATTTCATTTGTCAGGAGGAGAATCATCAGTTTACAATAAAGATTTCTTTTTAGTTGTGCTAGAGTGAATATCTAGGAAGCTTCAAGTAAGTTCTTCACAGCTGATGATGTAGGGGTGGGTATCGTTAATAAAATCAAAATGGCAGCTACAATGGCGTGATAAAAGCTCCACCTATTTTTATGGGTCTTGTGCATATCCTACAGACAACCCAGTGAGGGTTGAGGGTATTACAAAATATGTAGGATCTTAAATACAAAACAAGTATTTATTGAAATCCCACATAATGACATTTCTGGTTGGATTAAGCAATGGATTTTTATGTACCCTTATAAATGGAAATTATAGCATTTTAGCTTTAATTGCCTTTATTGTTGATTAGTCCATTGGCCATATCAAAATACAGAATAAAACATAAAACTTTATAAAAGTATTTTGCATTAATTTTACAATATTCATCAACACTGATTTCTGTTAAATTATAAACCTGGCACTAGGGTTTTTTCCTTCTTTTTTTCCTTGTTTTCAGACATTGATGAATGTGAAAATGACTTCTACAATGGAGGCTGTGTACATGAATGCATCAATATTCCTGGGAATTACAGGTGTATGTGTTATGATGGCTTCATGTTGGCTGAAGATGGACACAATTGTCTTGGTGAGTCATTATAGTACAGAAACTTGATATATTTCTTATCTGTTAGATACTACTCATTTCTTCAAGGAAGCACAAAACTATCTAATTCCTCTGATAAGGCAATTATCATTATCTTATTCCAGGCTTTAAATTATGGATAGTTTCTTCAAGTATTTGGCTAATGTCATTCAGATTAAACTGTGTACCTGAAACTATGATCCAATCTATCTACTATGTTCCCTGAAAATAAGACCCTGTCTTACATTTTTTTGCCACTGAAAAGGCACCAGATCTTATTTTGGGGGGATGTCATCCACTCACTTGCTCGCATCACCCCTGGCCTCCTTTTCACTGTCAGAGGCCTTCAGGAACTTCTTCTGCGGCCAGCAAGGCTTTCCTGAAGGCCTCTGTAGCCGATAACAGAGCTCTGGATCAATCCGGAGCTTTGTTATCGGCTACAGAGACCTTCAGGAAAGCCTTGCCAGCCTTGCTGGCTGCAGAAGAAATGGCTGGCGTATGTTGGGGTGTGTGAGGCCTGGCTGCAACTGTCCAAAGGTAAATAGTAGGGCAGCTCCACCCCTCCCCATCTCCACCCTAACTTAATTTTTACCCATGCACTCTGGAGTAGGTGGGATCTTAATTAGGGTTTATTTTGGGGGGTAGGGCTTATATTGGGCACACGTGTAAAAATCAAGCTAGGACTTACTTTCAGGGTAGGTTGTATTTTGGGGGAAACAGGATAGCGGTAGAATCTGTTTCTGTATGGAAATCAAGGTGTGAAATATGTCAGCTACATTGCTCCAGTTGGTTCAGCAGATGCAGAATGGTCCTGTTCCAGATCCAGCAGCCATGCCTCTCCTGCAGAAAACTCACAGCTGTTTTACCCAAAAGATCTGAAGGAGAGTCAAAAAAAAATATATAAGAACCTTCATTGCTCAATATTACCAGCAGAGTTCCTGACCAGCCAGTCACGAGTCTCCTTTGTACTCAGTTTCCTGGCAGTCTCAATGGCACGATGGGTGCTTCTCAAAACACCATTACTCTCTTATGGATAACTATCAGAACTTCATGGCAAACTTCGAAGAACACTGAAGGAAGTTACAGGAACATGCCAGATTCAGGAACTCCGACAAGGCAATAGAAGTGTCTGGCAGTATGTAAAGGAATCCATATTAGTCGCAAAAGATTTGGGTTGGAATGAATTAGCTCTCAAGGCTCAGTTCAGGGAGGGTCTAAAGATTCTTTAGGTCAGGGCTTTCCAACCTTAGCAACTTTAAGCCTGGCGGACTTCAACTCCCAGAATTTCCCAGCCAGCTGGCTGGGAAATTCTGGGAGTTGAAGTCCGCCAGGCTTAAAGTTGCTGGCTGGGAAATTCTGGGCCTTGAAGTCCGCCAGGCTTAAAGTTGCTGGCTGGGAAATTCTGGGAGTTGAAGTCCGCCAGGCTTAAAGTTGCTGGCTGGGAAATTCTGGGCCTTGAAGTCCGCCAGGCTTAAAGTTGCTGGCTGGGAAATTCTGGGACTTAAAGTTGCCAAGGTTGGAGACCCCTGCTTTAGGTAAAACAACACTTCAGGTCAGGGGTTGGGAACTTTTTTTTTCTGCCAAGGGCCAGCTAGATATTTATAACATCATTCACAGGCCATACAAAATTATCAACTTAAAAATTAGCCTGCTGTAAAATCTTACGTGAGGAGATTTTAATGAGAAAGTTCCTTTTGAAGTATTTTAAAGGTTGTTTATTTTTAAGGATTTAAGTATTTAGATTTCTCTGTGTGGTAGATCCGTCTCATTTTTTAAAAGAACAAGTAAAATAGAAATGTGTGTATCCTTCTTCACCTTTTCTGCGCTACTTCTGCTTATTGTATAAAGCCTCGTATTGTTAAAAAAAACACAGCAGGAACATCCTAAGTAAAATCTGCAAATATTTGGACAGGTTTGGGTGATCCAACATTTTACCCATTTTTTGTGAATAATTTCCTCAGTAGAATAATACTCTGCAATACAATTTTCCCTGTTAGGGACTGTGTATAGTAATGTTGCAAAAGCAACTGCAGAAGGATAATAATGTTTGTAACAAGAAAAAACAGAAATGCCATTTCCATTTAAATTTGTGGAGATGAGGTTGATTTATTCCTCAGTAGGGTTTCTTTCTTAGTTGAGTTTTTTCTTTCTATTCAGATGGAATGAGTTTTATTTTACCTTCTTTGGTTGAGATTCCTTGGCTATACATTTATATTGGATATACTCCATGTCTGCCCTCAGGGGAAGTCATTTTTTATTTGACATTTTTATTGAACAATTTCATAAATATGATATGAAATGACACTGGGGTTTTTCAAACCATGGTGAGATTCTCATCTGGTTAAATATAGTCCATTTTAACATTGTAATTGCTTGAAACAGCACAAGTTCCTCTTGAAGATTATTATTTGATGTTCAGTTCAGGCAACACAGGTTTAATATTTAACTTTGAGAAATGAAGAGTCCTCAAGGCCTTAATTTGAAACCAGTCAGTGAAATAAATTTTCTGTTCCTGGGTAGATAGGCTCAAAATCCAAAAGTCACCACAATATTAAAAAAAGATGTAGAAAGAATACAGAGAAAAGCAACAAAGATGATTAGGAGGCTGGAGGCTAAAGCATATGAAGACCAGTTGCAGGAATTGGGTATGTCAAGTTTAGTTTAGTTTAGTGAAAAGAAGGACTAGGGGAGATATGATAGCAATATTCCAGTATTTGAGGGGCTGCCCACAAAGATGAGGGTGTCAACCTATTCTCCAAAGCACCAGAAGGCAAGACAAGAAGCAATGAATGGAAACTAATCAAAGAGAGAAGCAATCTTAGAACGAAGGAGAAACTTCTTAACGGTGAGAACAATCAACCAGTGGAATGGCTTGCCTTCAGAGGTTGGGGAGACTTTCAGGAAGAGACTGGACAGCCAGGGTTGGACTAGATGACCACCTATGTCCCTTCCAGCTCTGTTACTCTATGTTTTTCTATACATAAGGGAAATATTTTCTTACAAGCTCCAGGCAGACTTGTTTGGAGAAACATAATCCAGAGATAACTTATTTCTGAGCAGAGTAAATTTGCAGAGAATCAAGGCAGAGCAGCAGTAAATTTCTGTCTTACTACTACCAATGGGTGTTTCCATCCTATTCTTCAAAAATATACCAGTACAAGGTAAAAGTACCATCAGAGAATTTAAAAAAATGTTAAGTTAAGCCTCCCTCAAGTCAGGCATGACTCCTGATTATGCCCTGATTAGTGTGCATGGAATTTTCTCAAACGCTGCTTGGGGTGGGGGATGGGGGCATCTTTTTCTTTCAGAATGTTCTTCTGACTTCCCAGCCTAACTTTCAGCCCAGACTCTCCCAAGATATCTCTCATCCAAACTAGATCCTGACCCTACTTAGCTGAAGATTGGCTAAACTGAATTACAAACGAATTACAAATTCCACCTTAATGATTATTCAGAAGTGTAGACAATCATTCATGAAGTAAGGACTGACTGCTCCCTTAAAGCAACCAGACAGCCGATGGATATAGGCCCTGCATTGTGAATGGATGAGGGACCAGAAAAATGAACCAGGCTTGGCCAAGCTTGAGGGAAATAAAAGAAAGGGAACAGGAATGGGCTTCAAAAATTTTAGCAACAGGTTCTCTGCCTGGTTGCTGGGGGTGTGGCCATGGTGGGTGTGGCCTAGTCGGCCTCCTGCACTATAGAGGGGGAGGTGTTTTTGCCCTCCCTGGGCTTTAGAAGCTTTCCTTGAGCCTCCAGGAGGGCAAAAACAGCCTCCCCCAGGCAGGGGTGGGATTCTACCAGTTCGCACCTATTCGCTAGAACCGCTTGTTAACATTCTAAGCAGTTCGGAGAACCGGTTGTTAGAGGAAATTACTGGCCTAATCCTGTAAGGAAGGCAGGAAGGAAACATTCTGGTGTTGCTTACAGAAACTGCCTCTCCGTTAAACCTTATTACATTCTTGGCAGGACTAGACTTCCTGTCTCAGGAACATCTCTAGAGTTTTTTCCCCCTCCTTTGCTGATACTTTGCTTGTGTGGAGTGACCATTCAAAGTTACAATGGCACTGAAAAATGTGACTTATGACCATTTTTCACAGTTACGACTGTTGCAGCATCCCCACAGTCATGAGAGTCCAGGTGAGGAGATGCGTGCCTCGATGTGAGTGATGTTGAGTTGGCCATGCCCAGCCAGTCACATGACCACCAAGCCATGCCCACCACCTAAGCTACGCCCACAGAACCGGTTGTTAAAATTTTTGAATCCCACTCCTGTCCCCAGGCTCCGAAGACCCTACGGAAGCCAGAAACAGGCCAACTTCCGGTAGGCCTGTTTTTGCCGTCCCCGAGTCTCCACACGCACCCTGCACTGACCTGCATCCAAAATGGGTCATGGGAGGGGAGGGGTGGGGGTAGGTGGGGCCAACCAGGAGTGGGATTTGGGGGTTCTCCGAACTATATAGAATCTTAGCTAGAGGACCTTCTGAACCCCTGCGAAGCCTCAGCAGCCCAGCCCTGAAAGGTAAGTAAGTCGATCAATGGAGAGAGGGGACCATCCATAACCTTGGCAGCAGGAACTCCCACAGAGAGGTGGTTTAAAAAAGTCAAGTTGGAAGATGTTTTGACTTCAGCAGATTTAGTTTGGAAAATCTTCAAACATAAGAACTTCCTTTGCCATTGTAATAGACTTTAGAAACATTTTCAAATTTAACCACCAAAAAAGTTTCATGAAAAATGAAACATTCATCATTCACAATGAATAACTGGATAATTTTACAATGAAAGGAAGACAGTATTTTTCAAGTGGAGTCAGAAAACCTTACTTATTTGCCTTTCTCCACTCTTTAAAAAAGACCAGTTCAATCATTCTCCAAACATCAAGAAAAATTAGATTTACACTTGTGAAAAAAAAAATCATTTCAGAAATTGCCAGATGTGAAATGTCAACAAGTTGTAGCATTAATTGATTTAAGATTACACAATCACTGCCCTGATTAAAGAAAGCAATGCTTCCTTTTCTTCTATTCTGGATGTTTAGCTTTGTTTTCCTCTCTTTGGACAGCTGGTTACAACATGTGGGTCGTAAGAACCCCAGATGTATTTTTCTGTTCCTGATATTTGTTGTCTCTATATTACTCAACAGCTCAACTAAGTTTCTCCCCCTACATTAAAGCACTGAGTATTGTTAACTGAGGCTAAACAAATTTTAGAAGGCTTTGCATGCTGTATAAACACAAAATATTTGCGAGGAAATGATGAAATTGGTTTCTTGCTTGATTTTCCTTCTGTTTAATACTTTGTTCCCAACTGGTCGTCGTATGGTATTTTAGTGCAAGACCATTACCCCATGCAGTAAATACACAATTTCAAAATTTGTGATTCTCAAACCTTTTCATTTCTCTCTCAGCTTCAGTGCATGTGAAATGACCCACAAAATGAAGCCTTCCTATCTGGAACTCTGTAGAGCAGGGGTCCCCCCCAAGCCCCGGTTTGTGGACTGCCAGCAGGCCATGGCATGCCAGAAACTGGGCCACACAGACAAGTGAAGCCCCATCCATGGGATGCAGGCAGCACACGAAACTACGCCCCCTCCACCGAAAAACCCCTCTCCATGGAACCGGTGCCTTGTGTCTAAAAGGTTGGGGCCCACACTACTGTAAAATTGGGAGCAGCCTGTTTTTCCATTGGCCGAAGTTCTCGCTTCATCTACCTCAGCTCTTTTAACATTCTATTCACGGGTTCCTTAAATGGGAATGGTAACATGATGGCTTCAGGAGTTGCCTTGTCAGAAGCTGTAGTGAGAGCAAGGGGTGCTTATAATCTGAACTGTTTTAACTCTTTGCAGATACTTGTTTGGTTCTAGGTACACAGTGATCTAGGTGAAGGGGACAGGGATGACGAGGAGAGATCAGTTTCTCCTTTTCTGGAGAAGAGAACCAGCCAGCTTCATATTACTTTCCTGAGGCTTAGATCACTCCCTGCCCCACACACTCCTATGTTGTGAATGCAGTAGGAGCCATTTCCCTTCTTTCACTTTTGTGTGGGGTGGTTTTATTGTACCATCCCACACTGACAACTTTTAGCATCCTATTCATAGTAGCTACTGGTAAGCTTTGCCCAGAATGTATCTCCATTCAACAAAGTCAGCATTTTAATGGGAAACATGCCTTCCTGACTGCACAGCAATGTGCAGCGATGGCATGCTATCCTTTCACCCACATAACCTCCAAGAGAGCTTTAAACATAATAGAGCAATCATAGCTTGGCATTTCCTCTTTAATAATTGGTCAGATTTATTGGCTGGCTGGATTGTTGCAGATAGCAACAAATGGTCAGAAGGTATTTTGAAGACGTGGCATGTATTTATGTATTTTTTACGGAAAGATGGCCATGGTGTTCTGCTACTGCTTCTCCAGAACCTGCCGTGGTTTGAAGCAGAGAATGGATTGAATTCAATTCTTTCATTCTCTGTTTGGTAACTTCAAAATCGAGTACAAAATAATTAGGCTTCTGCTTACCCATGTTCTGAAGTGGACACCAGTCGAATCATTATCCAAATGGTTTAAAACTAGTTTGTGGGATTAAGCAAGCGGAAATTGCTCCATTGAATTGCCCTGGCCATGAAGGACGCTTTCTACTGAAATCTTTACTGCAGGTATACTGATATTTCCCGTGGCATACATCAAATACAGCAGACAAATCCATATTTAGTGGTCATGTCTTCCTGGAAGTGGCAACTCGCTCCTGGTCCCAAGCTGATACAGATCTTTCACTGATCCTTTTACCATAGGCTGTAAGGTAAAGGTAAAGGTTCCCCTCACACATATGTGCTAGTCATTTCTGGCTCTAGGGGGTGGTGCTCATCTCCATTACAAAGCCGAAGAGCCAGCGCTATCCGAAGATGTCACCATAGTCCTGTGACCAGCATGACTAAACACAGAAGGCGCACAGAACAGTTACCTTCCCACCAAAGTGATCCCTATTTTTCTACTTGCATTTTTACATGTTTTCGAACTGCTAGGTTGGCAGAAGCTGGGACAAGTAACGGGAGCTCACTTCGTTATGCGGTGCTAGGGATTTGAACCGCCGAACTGCCGACCTTTCTGATCGACAAGCTCAGCGTCTTAGCCACTGAGCTACCACATCCCTACCACAGGCTGTAGGTACCTCCAAAAGTTCAGTTGTCATGAGAAGTCTTTTAAAGAGAGAAGGACACCCCAAAGGGTTTGCCCATGGACCTGTGTTTTCTGTATGGAAAGCTGCGAAGGATGCCATAAAGCTATAACTTTCCCCAGAGTGGGATGGTAGAACAGTACATTCTGCAGAACTCTCTCACTAAATGTATAAACGTTGTGTGCAAAGTGGAAACAAGTATGCAAGAGAAAATTTATTCATTATGCCATGTTGCTTACTTTGAACAATTAGTTATTTACAAGTGAAATAAGGTTTGGGATTTTATTTACAGTACTTTCTTATTAGTATACAGAGTAAATATTCATTTATTTACTTATTCACTAGGGCACTCTAGCCTAGAGATGCTTATAAAACTCCGTCCAGTAAAAGTGCTAAAAACAACAAATTAGAAACAAACGAATAAAAAAATCCCAAATTGCAATTGCAATAAACTTTGCACCAAAGGAATAAATAAACATACTGTACTAGAGCAAGAGGCCTACCTCATCCCTAAATTCCCCACTCCTAGACTTTGGGAACAGCAAGGTCTCAATCGTTTTCCAGATGGTTAGCCAAGAAGGAGCCTGTCCAACTTCAGCAGGGTTGCGTGTCAGTAACACAACCACTGAAATAGTGGTGGGATTCAAAAAAAATTACTACCGGTTCTGTGGGCATGGCTTGGTGGGCATGGCAGAGGAAAGATACTGTGAAATTCCCATTCCCTCCCCACTCCCGGGGGAAAAATATTGCAAAATCTCCATTCCCTCCCCACCCCACTAACCTGCTTTCCAGCTCCCATTCTTCTGTGCAGGGCAACAAAAGAAGTCCCAGCTAATCAGAGTCTCTATGAAAAGGATATTAAATATGTTCTTCATTCTGGAATAGTCCTACCATTTTTTGAATTACTCTATCTCGTAACATCTGCTGCAACTCAAAGTTCACTTATTAGGTTTTCGTAAAAGGACTGAAAAAAATGCAGTAAACCACCTTCAGTTCACAACCTGTAGCTGCACTTAAGCAACTTTTGGTTGATTTAAATGAAAAACCAAGCAAGGTCATACTTGGTCAATATTTGATGGGAAAACACAAGAAAATCCCAGGGCTAGATTTGGAAATTAAAAAGACAATCAGGAAGAGAATACTGCTGAACCACTTTCATATTGTTGCCGAGAAAATTAAATGACCACCTAGAGCCAAGGTTGAGTTGAGGAAGTCTTTACCTAGGAATAAGAAAAATTGGAATCTCCTAAGGCACCATTTCTCTCTTCCCAGTAGTTTTGAGTTGTTCTTCTGGATTATATTGAATTCCTGCAAATGTTCAGGTCAAGTTTATGATTGCCCTCAAAGCCAACAAACCTTATCAGCATGAATATATGGCTCCCCCAATAATATGGCATGCTTCTAACCTGGATTTACTGGAATGAAATTGGTCTGTGAGTAGAAGTGTCCATTTGAATTAGATATCTCAAACACTTTATGGCCCAGGTCATTACTTATCCCTCTTCTTGTGCAAAGTTAAGGTTACTTTCTTCCTGAAGAGCTGAAGACAAGAAGATAGACATAGGAATGTCAAATCAAATTGAAAATGAGCAAGGATCTATTTTAAGGCCTATTTTGTGGCCAAGATGGCAGCGGTGGCATTGCTGCCAACTGTCAGAGACCTGCTACATTCCAAAGAGGAGGAATTCTCAGCAACCCCTGTGATGAAACATGCAAAATATTTCACTGATAACATCCCTTCATTTCTCAAGTGGACCTTGAAAGCAGGTAGTAAAGTAGCTGAAGAAGGAATTCCCATTGGTCGCATTTGATCTGGTTCAATTACTGGATTTGTATATTTTTGTGGTAATCTTGTCCATCAATAAAAGCTGCAAAAGCAAACTAGTCAAATGGTAAAGAGCCAAATGTTTCCTTCAGGGTTCTTGAAAAGTTTGCTGCAACAGAACTACTTATGAATAAAAATATATCTAGAAAGAAAAGGACTTTCCACACTAGATAAGGACTGATTGTTGCCCAACAACTTTTTTCTAAAGAATGTCATGGAATAAGAAGTGGCAATTCTGCCTTATTGTGATGGAATTTTATAACTGGGAATGAAAACAGACATTTTCTTCAAGTATCACAGAACAAGAATAGCTGGAGTTTTTGTGGTTTTAAACACAGAGACTCTCCATTAAACCAAGATTCAGTATAAGAAAGGATCAAAGGCAACAGGGAGACCTTGACTTAACATACTCACCAATGGCAACATATCCAGTTTCCAAGATAATGTAACCTGAGCCCTTTCCCGTTGCAATAAATCTGCCTACTCTGAAGTGATGAGGATATTCCTTTTTTGTTTGAGAGCTTTTGTAAGGGGCTTGAACTCTGGGCTTTATTGAATGAAATGTATTACTTAATCCAGGATAGATTTGGAAAAGAAGTTGTGCTGAGAGCATTGGTCAATAGCTTTCTTTGAAACTGGAGAAAGGGATAGAATTCTAATTGCTTCTATTAGATGCACCAATAATGTTCATTACCATAAAACTTTGGATTAATCTGAGTAATGAATGACTTGGGAATGCACTGCTATAAATTACATGTAACTCTAAAATTCTGGTGGCAAGAAAGGGGAACGTTATTCTCCACCGAAATATCGGCCCTTGAGATTTCTCAGGTCTCCTGTTTGGTCATATTTTGGGATAGTTCATCACTGTGGCAATGATGTTTAGCTTTCTTCTTTTTTACAACTGATCACAAGAAGTCTTCTCAGAATGGTGACATCTGGTCCTACAAAATGTTCCACAATTGAGTTATGTAAACAGACTCTTCAGAACAAGGATGATATTCCCTCTAAAATAATACTGGTTGGACAATTTGAAGACGCTTCTGGACCTTTCCATGCTCCTTGAATATCAGATACATATGACAAGGAGGGCCTTTTTAAGTATGAGTCAGCAGTGGGCTGCAGCTGTCAAAAAAGCCAAAACAGTCTAGGCTGCATCAACCAAGGGGTAGCAAGATCGTGAGAAGTGATAGCACCACTCTGTTTTGCACTAGTGAGACCACATTTGGAATAGTGCATCTAATTCTGCTTACCCTGATGCAAAAAAAAAAAAAAAGTGCTGAGGTCTGAGAAAGAGTTCAGAAAAGAGCAACAAAAATGATAAGGGGTCTGGAGGCTAAATCATATGATTAACAGCTAAGGGAACTAGGTATATCTAGCCTAATGAAGAGAAGGATTTGGGGAGACATGATAGCAGTCTTCCAATACTTGTCACAGGGAAGAGGACATAAATTTATTTTTCAAAGCACCTGTGGGCAGGACAAGAAGGAATGGGTGGAAGCTAGTCAGAGGGAGATCCCAGCTAGAAATAAGAATTTCCTTACAGTGGGAACAATTAATCACTGGAACGGCTTGCCTCTCAGAGTTGTGGCCAATAATTTGAAAGAGGTCAGTCTACATACCAAGGAGTAGGTGCAAATTATTACACAATATCCTTAAGTTTACACGTTAGCACAAATGCTTAAGATCTTTCAACAAAGATTAGATTCTTTAGAACTTTACAAGGAAAGTGAAATGCCGGACATTCAAGTTGGTTTTTAAAAAAAGGTGAAAGATAGAAAGAATAGAACGTGTTATATTCTATCATGAACCAGAAAACAAACAAATGGATTTTAGTAGAAATCAATCCTAAGTATTTACCCAAAGCTGAAATGACCAGGCTCAAATTTTTATATTTATGCAAGTCATACACGTTATATGAAAACATAGCTCTTCTCTTTCCTTCCACTTTTTCTAATGTATATTTCATACTTATGCAAGTAGTATACAAAAGCACAGGGTTTTATAGAATGTGTACAACTTGCATAAATATGAAATGTACTATTTCAGGACAACCAGCTACAAGGTGGATGGATTCACAATGGTGATGGGTCCTTTGGAGGACCTGAAGGACCATTCTGGGGATTGATCAGTCCTGAAAGGCTCTAACACTGTTTTCCCCAAAATAAGGCCCAACTAGAAAATAAGTCCTAGCATGATTTTTCAGGATGCTCATAATATAAGCCCTACTCCAAAAATAAGTCCCAGTTAAGATCACCAGCCAGACTGATGCATTTAGTGCTGTATTCCCCCCAAAATAAGACCTAACTGGAAAATAAGTTCTAATGCGTATTTTGGAGCAAAAAATAATATAAGACGTCTTATTTTCAAGAAAACACAGTAGTGCTAAGAAACAACACCAGCTAGATGATATATAATAAATCAATGTCTAAAATACAATCCTCAACCATATAAATTTGTTCAGCTTGGAAATCCTTTACATTCCACTTCCAAGTGAGAGCAAATGGGAATATGGAAGGAAAAATGACTTCCTAGTTTCTGTTTCTCATGTGTATCTTTTTGTTAGGCAGGCTATTATTTCTTTCCAACTTTGGGGTGATTTTAAATATGCCATTACAGTCTCAGTTTTTTTTAAACTTAATTTTGCTTTGTGATACTATGTTTTTGATTCAAATTACTTGTTCAGATTTTGATTCCTTATGACTTGACAAAGTGGATAGGGAAGGTATTTAATTCTATCATATAGAATAGATTAGAATACTTTATTGGCCACGTGTGATTGGACACACAGGGAATTTGTCTTGGTGTAAATACTCTCAGTATACATAAAGAAAAGATACATTTGTTAAGAATCAAGAATCATAACGTACAATATGACTCCCCATGAACCATTTTGTATTTATTTTATTTTTAAGTATGTAGAGTAAGAGATATTGTTGTTATTAAAAAAAACCCGCTAGGAATAAGGTAAGCAAAGTAGCCTAAGCTGCCTTTTTATTCTGCAGAACGGAAAGATTAAAGATTTTTTTTATTGCATAGGACTGTTTCAATACCTTTAAAAGTATACTTCCATATATTATTGATTACTAAAGTGGTGGAACCATGCCTATTCTTTTTAGCCAGGCTTTGAATGATTCTGAAAACAATTTGCTTCAACAAAGAGTCCCATTAACTGAGCTTTAAATCACTCAAATTTGAAATCCTGGAGCTAGGATTGGAAAAAAATGAGTACCCAATGATACTGATGGCAGATAATTGCATCTGAACAAGTGCAGTGCTCTTGGCACTTGATAAGCAGTCAGGTGTTATTTTTAAGGCACAAAGGAAACTTCCTTTCAGAAATATATTCCAAGGCATATAAATGAAAAATACCACACTGAAAACCAAATTTACCCATTATTAAATCCAGGTTGGGATTAAGCATTGCTTGAGAAGAGATTGATATTTAATACAACTAATTTCGGCCAAAGGATCTTTTTTTTGTCAGTTCTAGGTTTCATGCAGGTAGCTCTTGACTCACAAGAGTTCATTTAGTGACCATGATCATGTGATCAAAATTCAGACGCTTGGCAACTACCTCATACTTATGACCGTTGCTGTGTCCCAACATCATGTGACCCCCTTTTGTGACCACCTGACAAGCAGAATCAATGGGGAAGCCAGATTCAACTTAAGCAAGAGGTGCTAACTTATCCTCTGCGGTGATTCCCTTAACAACTGTGGCAAGGAAATTGTAAAATGGGCCAAAACTCATTTAACAAATGTCTCATTTAACAATAGAAATGTTGGGCTTAATTGGGGTCATAAATCGAGGATTACCTGTGTTTTGTTGTGAAAAATTTATTTAGGATGATTTTTTAAAAAATACAGTCACTGACGACAACGTATGGAAAACACAATACATTCAGTTAGAACAGGGGTGTCAAACTTGCAGCCCGCGAGCTAGATGAGTGCTGGCCACGCCCGGTTTAGCGAAGGGGGGGAATTGTGATACGTCACGCAATGCTGCTGTGACAGTGTGAGTTTGACGACCCTCAGTTAGAAGATTAGTTTAGGAAATGCTGTCACTGTACTTATACTGGCTAACAAATGTCTGGAATGGTGCTTCTTAACCTTGGTAATATGAAGATGTGTAGACTTCATCTCTTAAAATCCCCAGCCAGCCATTCTGGGAATTGAAGTGCACACATTTTCAGGTCGCCAAGGCTAAGAAACATTGTCCTAAAACATGACAGTAGTTTTCTTGGCAACACATACAAGAAATTTGTATTACCTTCTTTGTTTGTGTTACTTTTATTTTCCAATCTAGTCTAGTGCCCTAGGATTCTTAGGAGGTGTCCCATCCAACTTTGCTTAACTTTTTGAGATCAGCCAAACTATGATTTATGGCTGTGAGTTTTACACTGTGAAATGTGAAGGAAAGGAGCACATAGGTACAAAATTGATGCTCAACCCAATAAATTATAATTTCTTAAATGATGGTTGATGAGACCATATGTTTGCGTCTGAATTGGAATGAAGAATTTGTGGCTTCTTATTGTATTCTGAGCATTAATAGCTTATATTAAATTTTATGTCTCTAGATGTTGATGAGTGTTTGGATAACAATGGTGGCTGCCAACAGATTTGTGTCAATACTATGGGAAGCTATGAATGCCAATGCAAAGAAGGGTTTTTCCTAAGCGATAACCAACACACCTGTATTCATCGCTCTAATGGTAAGTCTCCAGTTCCTGAAGAATATGAATTAACCTTAAGACATACAGTATCAATGTTATTAGAAGACTGATGGGAAATTTCTCAGTGTATTTTAAAATCTGAGTTTTTAGACTTTTGGTGATCTGTTGGGAGCAACTTAGAGGGGGTCATAGTGCTTATTTAAAGCTAACCAGATTTACACAGCAAAGTGAGACCATTGCCAAAGCACGCTGGCATTTTGCCTAGGTACACCTGCAATGGGAAAATAACCACAAATGGTGCTAAACCTGTGGGTCAGCCACTAATAGCAGCATCATTGGGATCAGCAGATGTTTTCCAGCCAATTAGGCATTTCCTACATGGTGTGTATTAGCATATCTCTTGACTCAGAGTAACTGTATGTAAGAGTTCATGACATTCAATATCTTAATCCATTAATTTACATTTCTAGCCTTTCAAAATAGAAATTCAGGTTGAGTCGTGAGAGAAAGATGTAAGCTGTCCAAATTACTAGTAATGCAGGTAAAAGTAAACTTATCAGGAAAAAAAATCAGAGTTGTATATCTTTTAGTTTGTGGCACACTTCTTGACCAACCCAAATCTCAATGAGTTCATTAATTTCATTCATACAGGGAGGTTGTACAATTTATTATATCAGAAAGTTATGGTATTGCAGAATTTGAACGTGCTTGATTTAAAGTCTTGAAACAAAGTGATTTCCCCATGCAAAATAGTGTTTTCCACTAGTTTCCATAATAAATGTGTCTGAGAAAGCGGTGAATCCATACCAAACATTAGCAGACACTTTACATTATTTGATGATGTGACATTACAATGAGCATGGGGCATTTCACAATGAATTCTAACATGGGTTTTAACAGAATTTCAACATCTTACACTGATTTTACTTTCCCCCTGTATAAAATATTAGTTTCATCACAGTGCCATGAAATGGGGAAAACAAAACCATGAAATTTGTGGAGTACTTCGTTTCTTTGGCCGTCTATATATCATTTTGAGAATTTAACTGAATTTTGGATATGGATAAAGTATCTTCGAAATATGTCAAAAGTCTCAAAGTAGTTTGGTCCTGACACCAGGAAACTTCAATATCACCTTTCGTGTATTTGTATGGTTGGTCTGGAAAACTTTAGTTCTAATTTAGTAACTATCCTCTGTCTGGATTGTAAATCTGATTTCCAAGACATATCTGACATGCTAATTTAATAATTTCTTAAGGAAAAGGGGGAGGCAGTTAATTAGAAAGAAAGCTGGTCCTAAACTGCTAAAAGATAACACCGGGATAATTATGTACAGTTTTTCTGGATTTGGGCCAACATTTTTGTTTCAAAAGAGAGCCAGTTTGGTCTAGCGCAGCTGTTCTGACTGGAGAATTCTGGGAGTTGAAGTCCACAAGTCTTAAGGTTGCCAAGTTTGGAGACTCTGATCTAGTGGTTAAAGCACCAGACCAGAAAGTGGAAAATTGTGAACACAAGTCCCACCTTATCTATGAAAGCCAGCTGGGTGACTTTGGGTCAGGCATTCTCTCTCGGGCCAACCCATCTCACAGGGTTGTTGTGGGCAAAAATGGGAGAAGGAAAGTATGTTGGATATGCTTGCTGCCTTGAATTATTTGTAAATATAATAAAGGTGGGCTACAAATTAATAATAATAATAATAATAATAATAACAATAACAATAACAATAACAATAACAATAATAATAATAATAATAATAATAATAACAATAGCAATAATACACTATCTTGGTGTGGTTGTGGGGCTTATGTGGTCTGAGGAAGATGAGAGCTAAGCCAGAGATTCAATTATACTGGACGGGTCTCATCAAAGGAATCTAGACAAAGAGCGTATCTCCCATAAAATATATGATGAGACGTGAAATTTCAGAAAGGTATACTGACCTCAGCTATTAATTTAGCAAACAGCAAAGGAGTATCAGGTCATTTGTGGGACAATCCCAGTTGTCTGTGAGATTATGCTTCAATTGTGGATGCTTGAAAGAACTGGCTTATAGGAAAATTGATGTGGTGGACTTTAAGAACATAGAGATGTGAGTGTGGGAGGTCCAAATGATTGAGGCTTCTTTGTACCTCCAGGCTTTTGAAAGGTACCAATTAGCAAATGACAAAATGATGGCAATGAAATAATAAGAGATGACAAAAAATAAGTACAGCTTGCATTCAAGCTGCACCAGAGAAAAATATATTCTGAATATAACAATAATTTGAACCGTCATGATTATGATCAAAGGGGAAAGTTGATGATAAGTATTATGAGCTGCCTGTGAATTTTTACCAGGCTTGTAAGGAGTGTAATTGTAAGTTAACAAAAAATAGGACTAGAATATTCTTCTGAAAATAACCCTTAACATAGTGACTAATCATCATCTTGATAGGCTGCCCTTCCAGGTGGTAATATATATTTATATAGATGCACAGAAATCTCTATAAGACTCTCATGCATGACTGCATTTTTTGAAATAAACACTGCCTGGAAATGAGACTAGAATTCTAAACTCATGAAGATGGCAGGGTTTTTACTGTTTTTAGCAAATGTAATAACTGTGGTCAAAGATCTATTTGCAGTCGAAACGCAGTAACTTCCATTCCATCTGCAATAGTCAGGCAATTTAATAATTGCCTATAATTATTAATAATAATTCAAGGAAACTATAAAATAATCCTCCAGACACATAGTGGTCCATCTGCTCACTCAAGAGTGGGAAGAAGTTTTAAGCCAGTTTCTCAACTGTGGCCACTTTCAGATGTGTGGACTTCAACTCCAAGAATTCCTAACCAGGTGAAGTTGAGAAACACTCATTTAAGCCCTTCAGAAAATGAAATCACCATTGATAATCAATTATGGGGATGAGGAAGATCTGGCTTAGCAGTAGTAATCATGAAAGGGATCTGGATATCATTCATCTCTTGAATCGTGAAATGGGCCAGATTAATTATGTTATTGTGCACATTGTAAAAAAAATAATCAGGATATTGGAAGACTTCAACGTATGGAGTAAAAAGGATATTTTAAACATTTGCCTGGTAAAAATATGGATGGCTCAAGTTCAAAATGTCCATTATACTGTTCTTAAAATGAGGTACATCTGCAGTAATTTTTATATGGTGAGCTTAATTTATACCAGGCATGTTCAACCTGTGGCCTGTGGGCACATGCCACCCTGGGCAGCTAGCAATGCAGCCCCACAAGATGATGATGATAATAATAATAGTAATAATAATAATAGTAATGGAAGTTTATTATTTATATACATTAACTATATTAGATTTTTTAAATGTGGCCCAAGGCAATGACTCTTCATTTAATGCAGCCCAGACAAGCTTCATTTAATCCAGCCCAAATCAACCATGATTTATATGAAGGATTTCAAACTTGGCAGAACAAATTAATACAGTATTTTGTATAAATTTGTCTTTTGTATAAAAAGATAACAATTTTTTGAAAAAGGATTGTCATTTTCAAAATTAAAAAGTTAGCTTATCATTTGTTTATCTTAGAGATGTCATCCTCCAATAATGATATGCATTTGAATTTTGATCTGTAAACATCTTCCAAACTTGGTTAAGTACAGGAAAGTGTGAAACTGTTGAGTTAAACAGCTAATGGATGTTAGCAATTTAAATAGATAATTAATTGTTCTATTGGTTATTCGCAATTCTGGCACTCTAATAATATAGTTTTGTCTTTATTGAGATTATTTGTCCAATTTTAAAGAAAATGAATAACTTGTAAGAAACACAGCAGAAGGAAAATCCTGCCTTATAAAACCATTTTCTATTGTTGACTACCTTAAAACATTTGAATACCTTAAAGTGATAGTTCATGTGCACATTTTTTGGAAGGTACTGCTTAAGCAAATACAGTTTCTGGGGCATTTAAATCATTTGGATTTCTGGGTTTTGCTGTCAGTTCTGTCAAAAACGTTTAATCTGATTAAATAGTATCTCTGCTTCAAGGAAAACACATGGAGTTAAATGACACCAATCCCTGAAGCTAACACTGTATCATAGTTCCTTGAGGCACATAACAATTAAATGGTTAAAAAGAATTTGAATTTTAACCTCTATAGGGAAAAAAACCCCTAACTATATAAATGTGTATGTAAAAGAAACAGAGAATGTGTGATTATTAAATCAAAGCATTCAATCTGAATTTAGTTGCGGTTTCTAAAATCTTTAATTACGTTTGTCATCAACAAACATATTAATAGAGCTTTAAAGAATGAAGACAACCTCAACTAATGATTTCATCCATGTAGCCGGCTTGCCAACCATTTTGTAGTCGTTTGTCATTGCTCAATTTCTGGATTTTTAATTTTTTTTTACTTCCCAGTCTGGGACTTTTTTGGAAGTATCTCATTCAAATGCTAACCTGTTTTGAATCTGGGTGATTTTTTTTCCAAGATGGGGTAGTGGCAGTAATAGTTGGCCACCAAAACCTTAATAAGGCAAAGACAAAAATATACTGCCAATCCAGAGAGAGATGCACACTGCTTGGAAGTGTGTTGGAACCATTCTTCCAGACCAAGTATTCATGGTAAACAATAAACAAGAGTCATATTGCTGTCTGAACAGTTGAATGGCCCAGGAGATTAATAAGAAAAGAGTTTTCAGGATAGAAAGCAGAGGTGGTATTCAGCAGGGTCTGACCAGTTCTGGAGAACTGGTAGCGGAAATTTTGAGTAGTTCAGAGAACCGGCAAATACCACCTCTGACTGGAGATTTTATAGTATCCTTCCCCTGCCATGCCCACCAATTCACGCCCACAGAAACGCTAGAAAAAAAAATCGAATCCCACCACTGATAGAAAGCCTATGTTAGGTGAAGTCTTTTTATAAATTGAATGTTTCAGCATATCAAAGTTGGGGATGGATGTCAACAAAGGCAAGATACTGTAGTAGTTATGCCAGCAGGATCAAAGCTCTGGCCCTTTATACATGTTTGCTACTGTTTGCAATTTATTCACTATTGTTTTCCTGACTTCTTTCCAAGTGCAGGCTATTTGTTGGTATTTTGTTTTAGTTATGTGTCCCTCTTTCCATTTTTTGTACTTATCCTTTTTGTCTTTTAATATATCAATGAGTTCCAGGTGTACACATCCTGTTTCTTCTTGGATTTCTTGTTTTTCTTTTTCAGTTATATAAAGCTGGACTGGGCTTTTGTAATTTTTTAGACTTTCACATGCTTCTTGAGTTGTTTTCCCCTTTAAGATTTTCATCCATGGATTCCTTCCCAAGCTGTCTCTAAGTTTGTTAAAATCAGCCTAAGATATTGACTGTGCTCTATTGTTTGTGTTTGCATTATATTCAATTCCAATTCCATTCTCCCCCAAAGTTCCTGGCAATTTCAACCTCCTCTATCACTTCTTCTGTGTTAGTAAGAATTAGGCCCAATATAGCTTTTCCTCTAGTTCCTGTGATGTAAAAATCCTGTAAAAAACCCTTGGAGATAGAATTAGTGTAATTATAGTCACAGGAAAAATCCATTCCTAGAAATGGGATGTTTTCATCTGAAGAAGACACCACAAATTTTATTTTCCACCTTTTCTCTGTTAGTCCTGATCAAGTCAAAGTTAATAATACTTAGAATTCATATAATTATAGTCACAGGGAAAATCCATTCCTAGAAATGGGATGTTTTCATCTGAAGAAGACACCACAAAGTTTTATTTTCCACCTTTATAATGGAAAAGAAAAAAGAAATACAGGTACAAGAATTCATATGTATCCTAAAGATATAAGTTAGTATAAAAGTTACCACGTACAGTGGAAACTTGGGTCATGACCGTAATTTGTTCTGTAACTTCGGTCGCAACCCGATTTGGTCGCGACCAGAAGCAACACTGACTGCGCATGAGCCTACAAAAAAAAATGGCACAGAAGGGGAAATCGGTGCAGAAAAGGAATCGACCATGGCCATGTGTGATCACCACCCGATTTTTCAATCGTGACCCAATTCAAAAATGTTGTGGATTTTTTGGTCGGAACCCCATTTGGTCATGGTCAGAAGCGTTCATGACCAGAGTTTCCAGAGTATATACTGAAAGGAAAAAAGCTGGATAACAGGCCAATATGCATTTTGACAGAATCTAAATCATACTAGAAGCCAAATGTCACTGGAATCATCATCATCTCCATTTAATAACCCCATAATCCCTTGCGGGGTGGAATCTGGGCAACTATATGGAGCTAGCAGAACGTTTTAATGGCCGGATGCCCTTCCTGTTGCCAATGCAGAGTTTTGTTCAGCAGATACATTCTCTTTCTTCCCAGAGAGAGAACTACCTGCCTCTACCTAGGATTAAACTCACAGCCTCCTGATTGTTAGGTGAGAGCTCCACCTGTAGGCCACCGCACCACTCTACCAAATGTCACTGGAATACATCAGAAATATGGAAAGCGGTGAAAAAGAAAAATGCATTGAAGCTGGCTCAAGCACAGGCTAGATGTACCCAGCATGAGGCTCTTTACTCTAGGAATATGTAGGCCTGGATCATAGGGCCGTCTGAAACCTCGGCCTTCCTCCAAGTTGCCTCAAAATAGCCACCAAGAAAACGAAGAACAAGTATTTGCCAAATAGTCGAGATTCTAGAATGCTGTGATCATAAAAGGTCTGCATGTAGAGCAAATACTTGAGAAAAGAAACTGATAGCGTTATGCAGCAGGAGGATCCAAGAAAGCCAGAATAGGTGGGATATTCCAGCAAGATTGCAAAACTGTAACCAGTAAACTTTATCGTAGAGTCCAGTGGGATCCAGGCAATCAACTATAAAGTTATATTTCCAGTTTACATTTGCATACACTAAAATCATTTGGAGTTTTGTTGCATATTCAGTAACCATGTAATGATCATACTAAAATTCTCCATAGAAGAATTCTCCATAGAATATTTAAAATGATATGAGTAATGTGAAGTCTTTTGCAAATATTACTCTCCATTTGCTCAATTGTAAAACTCAGATCATGTACAAATGAGCTAGGGTTCTAACAGAACAACGGAGAAAATTCTAACAAGCTCTATAGAACGATACAGTGATATAGTGTGTTTTATTACATATAGAGTTCAAAGTAGTTTACAAGCAACATTCCTATGGGGTGAATGGGTTAAAGGAAATGAAGGAGTTTGGCCGAGCAAGAATGTATAAAATTCACAAAGTGTGATGCAAGTTTGATGGTTCTGACAGTGAGAAAAAAATGAGAATCCCTAAAGCCATCTTGACAGCTGTTTCCAAGGTATCCTTCAATCCTGCTGTAAGTGTCAGCATAATAGCATGATCTGCAACCCTTTCATCCTCTAAAGCTTGACAGAATTTGTATGGACAATTTACAATTTGCTGTCATTTCCTTCAACCGTTTAAAATTTGGACAGGTATCTCAAAGGTACACAATATATACATATACATACGTACGTATGTATATGTATATATATGTATCCTCATTGGCAACAGGAAGGGCATCTGGCCAGTAAACACTCAGCTCCATTCAGTTACCCAGACTCCACCGTGTGTGTGTGTGTGTGTGTGTGTGTGTGTGTGTGTGTGTATGTTTTCTGAGGTTTTCGCAGGTATTTGTATGTGGATCTTTGGTTATTCGGGTTTTCTCCCGCGTAAAATTGGAAGTGTCTTGGCGACGTTTCGATGAAATCTCATTCGTCATCTTCAGGCTTGTGTCTTCGGCTTTGTGCTTCTCAGAGAATTTTGTAAACAACAAACAAACTCAAGATCCATCCCACCCCTAAAAGGACCTAAATATTAAAAGTATTAAAACAGATAATGATCTAAGTGCTAGAGCCCAGTGTAACAACATAGCCAAAAGGTATTAAGAGTTGTTAACCTAATCCTGCATAGCTTTTTCCAGTAATATTGTACTACTAACTAGAGCATGCAAAACATTTGCTAGACCAGTTCTCGAATACAGCCCTTCTGTCTGGAACTCATTGCATATCTGACATTAACACAATAGAGAGAGTCCAGAGATATTACACGAGGAGAGTTGTCCACTCCTCTACTCATAACAGACTATCTTATGCCACCAGACTTGAAATTTTAGGTTTAGACAACTTAAAACTACACCGCCTTAGGTCCGACCTAAGCGTAGTACATAAAATTATCTATTGCAATGTCCTACCCATCAATGACTACTTCAATTTCAACCACAACAATACATGAGCACACAATAGATACAAACTCAAGGTAAATCGCATCAAACTCAATTGCAGGAAGCGCGACTTCAGCAACAGAATGGTCAATGCTTGGAATAATCTACCTGACTCTGTGGTTTCTTCCCCAAACCCCAAAAACTTTCACCTTAGACTGTCTACTGTTGACTTCACCCCATTCCTAAGAGGTCTTTAAGGGATGTGCATAAGTGCACCAACATGCCTATAGTCCCTGTCCTAATGTTCCCTTTATTTGTAGCCTCTAAGTTTTAACAAAGTCTTAATCCTATGTTTATGCCTAACCTGACCTATACCATATAAGGTTTCCTGTAATCCCACTGACCTGTTTACAGAATTGGCAGTGTTTTCTGTTAGCTTGGTGGACTGAGTTAATAGAAAGAATGTACAGTCTCTGCTTCCATTTCTATCCCCTTCAAACACTGAAGAGATTTTTGGGGGTAGCTTTCACTTTTATGGGCTTCTTCCACATGCTTTCATAGTCTTAAGTGCCTTGTTTCTGTTTTCTTGGCAATTCCAGGAGGATGAGTCACTTAAAAATAAATTCACCCTTTGACCCAGCTGGAAGGCTGTTTCTCCTTAGCTTATGGGTAACTCTCAATTGACCATGCTTCATTCTGATGACCCCATAGCAATTTATCTCTCTTTCCTTTTGGTTGTCCCATACTGGTCTCTTTCTGGACTCATGTCTTCTGTCTTGTTTTGATGAACTGACATGGTCTGGGCTCCCAATCACCAATTCCTTCTTTCACACAATGGAGATTTCACAATGAAGCCACCACCAATCACTAAATCACCTTGTCCTCAGCTTCTCTGCTGTTTAGTTTTGTTTACCAGAGAGAGGCTGGCAAGTAATAGAGAACAGGCCAAGAGTTGTCTCTTAATTAGAAGAGTTGTGGATCTACTCTATAGTAAATGATTTGTAACTTCCAGAACACCATCATGGAGAAAAACCTGCGCTATTCAGAATGTCTAGAGCTGTGCTTCTCTTTATACCAGTGGTGGTATTCTACCGGTTCGGCCTGGTTCTGGCATACCGGTAGCGCCAAAGATCAGCTGGCAGAGAACCGGTTTGCTCTGAGCCTCTCTGACACTCTGCAGTTGGGCCCACTCACCCGCCCCTGCTCCTAGGTTCTCTTTAACCTCTCAACTGTTGGGTGCGGCAGAGCGGATTGCTGTGCTAAACACCTGAGATGCGCAATAGCTTAGTTTTTACTGTTTTAACGTGTGCCCAAAGCGCTCACTTGTCACATGCTTACGATCATGCAGTTGCGCGAGGCATGCGAGGCATGAAATCCCACCCCTGCAGCCACGCCCATCAAGCCACGCCCATAGAACTGGTGGTGGGAACTTTTGAATCCCACCACTGCTTTATCCATACATGTGAAGGGAGAGTTTGATGAACATTTTTGAGAGGAAAAAACAAGCAAAACGAGAAAAATAAAACAAAAATGAGTCAAAAGTAAATGTATAAGCATCCTAGAATTAAGGAAGAGAAGCTTGGACTAATTTTTAGCCTTTGGTTAACTTAATATTGCACAATTGCTTTATTTCTGTTTGTACCAATGCAAAACTATCATCTGGAAACCTTTCCCTCAAGAAAGGTAGAATAACCATCAGGTGATCCTGTAATCCAGGTGAGGCAGCTAACTTGCTAACACATTTTGAATGTCTATGGAGATTCTCAGTCATCCAGATCATGGTTGTTCCAAAAGTGCTTTTTCAGGAGGCAACTGGACTTTCTTGTTTTTCTTTAAAGACACTTTGCTTCTCGTCCAAGAAACTTCTTCAGCTCTGACTGAATGTTGGGGAATGGAAGGATTTATATTCCTTGCAAATACCTGGTCATTTGCATTCTTTTAGAAAGTCGTTGAGGCCACTTGGAGGTTTATCAGTGTCCTGGAAAAGAAAAACAAGAAAACCAAGAAAAAACCTGTATGGTTGAATAAAGAACTCCCCGAGCAACTGGGAGAAAAAAAGATAAGTGCAAAATAAAAATGGAAAAAATTAATTAAGGCAAAATACCAACAAATAGCCTGATACTGCAAAGATAAAGTTAGGAAAGCTAAGTCTCAGAATGAAGTAAGACTTGTAGCAAATATCAAAAGCAATTTTTAAAAAGTTTCTTTCAACACATAAAAAACAAGAAAAAAGTCAAAGGAAAAAACCAGTCCACTAATGGGAGAAGATGACAAAGAAGTAACAGGCAACACAGAGAAAGAAAAGCTGCTTAATTCATTCTTTACACCTGTCTTCATGCAAAAAGAAAATACAACCTAACTTACCAAAAACAAAACCATAAAAGACAAGCTAGGAATGCAAATTTAAATATACAAAAATTAGGTACGAGAATACCTGTCAGCTCTAGATGGATTCAAATCACCAGGTCCTGATGGACTACATCCCAGAGTTGTGAAGAAACTGGTAAACCTGATCCCAGAACCATTGAACCACATCTTCAAAAATGTGAACTGAGAACTGGAAAAGAGATGTGGTCCCCATCTTTTTTTTTTTAAAAAAAGGAGGGGGTTGGAACAGATCCAGGAAAATACAGATCAATCAGCCTGACATAAATACCTGGGAAGATCTTAGAAATGAATCAAGGGACAAATCTTCAAAGCAGGGGTGGGATTCTACAGGTTCGCACCTATTCGGTAGAACTGGTTGTTAACATTCTAAGAAGTTCAGAGAACCGGTTGTTAGAAGAAATCACTGGCCTAATCCTGTAAGGAAGGCAGGAAGGAAGCATTCTGGTGTTGTTTACAGAAACTGCCTCTCCGTTAACCCTTATTACATTCTTGCCAGGACTAGACTTCCTGTCTCAGGAACTTCTCTGGAGTTTTTCCCCTCCTTTGCTGGTACTTTGCTTGTGTGGAGTAACCATTCAAAGTTACGATGGTACTGAAAAAGTGACTTGTGCCTGTTTTTCACACTTACGACTGTTGCATCATCCCCACAGTCATGAGAGGCCAGGCGAGGAGATGTGTGCCTCGATGTGAGTGATATTGAGTTGGCCATGCCCAGCCAGTCACATGACCACCAAGTCATGCCCACCAACTAAGCCACGGCCACAGAACCGGTTGTTAAAAAAATTGAATCCCATCCCTGCTGCAAAGCCAACAAAGTTATAACCAGAAGTCAAAACAGATCATGCCAAACAAATTTTATTTCATTCTTTGACAAAGTGACTAAATTAGTGAATCAGCAAAATGCTGTCTACTTAGTATACTTATACTTAGTATACCTAGATTTCAGTAAAGCATTTGACAAAGTAGACCACAACCTACTTCTTGGTAAGATAGAAAAATGTATGATAGACAGCATCACCACCAGATGGATTGGTAACTGGCTGACAAACTGTACTCAACATGTAGTCCTCAATAAAGCTACACCTACATGGAGGGAAATATATATATATATACACACACACACACACACACTTTTATTTGTTTTATTTTATTTCCAGACAAATCCTGTCTGATCAGGCAGTGTTGATTATTCTGTTTGCAAATATTGCTGTAAAAAGCTTGCAATCTACATTCAGTAAGAGAAACATTTCTATCCAACTCAAAGAAGGCTGGGTCACTTTTGTCTTTTATCAAGCATCTTTCTATGATGAAGGTTACTTGGTATTTTGGAATCTCATTCATTACCTGAGTTAATGGTCTAATCAGAATTTCTTGGAAAGCTTTGTAGTAAATTGCAGAGAAGTTATCAGGTTCCTACAGCTTTGCTCATTTTTAGTTCTTATTCTTTAGTTTCAAGTTCTGAGTTTACTAAGGTTTTTTTTTGTTGGTGGTCTGTACATTTTTGTACTATTGTATTTAAATGTCCTTCAGTATTTTCAGATCATATGTTTTTTAACTATATAATCTTGATTATATATTTGAATAATATTTAATCTAATGACATATTCATTACATCTTCCAAACTCTTCTATATGACTTTCCTTCCACAAGGTCAGTTTAGGAATTTCCAAGTTGTTAAGTATGTTGGATACTTAGAACAGATTTTTGAATTTAAGTTCACTTGTTTTCAGGTTTATTATTTTTATTTATTTTATTAAATGTATGTGCCACCCATCTCACTATTAAGCAACTGTTTATTAATCTCCGATTTAGCAACAGTGTAAAAAGATTTTTTATGATTCAAGCATGTCTAATAATTTTAAAGAGAAGCAGTTTTAAATATTGGGGAGTGATATCTCCCTCCCTCCTCCCAAAATACTGGCAGCAAGATTGGTACTTGGATAAAGTAATGGAATTAGTTGTCAGAGACCAGCTGAGCCCTTCATCTTATTTACAAGAGGGCCAAACTAAGGATTCTGGCAGGATAGCAACAATCTATCTGTCAGAAATTGTGTAGGGTCTCCCGCTTGGCTGGGGGTTGGATGACCTACAAAGTCCCTTCCAACTCTGATTATCTGTTATCTGTTAATCCAACAATGGTACTGATAGTACTGAAAAACCAGATGCTAGCCCTGTAGCTCCCAGCTATGATACACTGTGAATGCAGGGACAGTAGCAATAGCAATAGCACTTAGACTTATATACCGCTTCACAGTGTTTTACAGCCCTTTGTAAGCTGTTTAGAGAGTCAGAATATTGCCCCCACAACCACCTGGGTCTTCATTTTACTGACCTCAGAAGAACGGAAAGCTGAATCAACCTTGAGCCGGTGAAGATCAAACTCCAGGCTGTGGACAGAGTTAGCCTGCAATACTGCATTCTAGCCACTGTGCCATCAGGAAGGAGAATTAGAAAGGGAAGGAAGGAAGGAAGGAAGGAAGGAAGGAAGGAAGGAAGGAAGGAAGGAAGGAAGGAAGGAAGGAAGGAAGGAAGGAATAGCAATAGCACTTAGACATATATACTCTAAGGCTAGCGGTTTACAGAGTCAACATATGCCCCCCCCCGCCAACAATCTGGGTCTTCATTTTATCAACCTTGGATGGATGGAGTAGATGGAGAACTAGAAGTTACCTTGCCAAAGAAGTTGGCACAATTACTTTCCTCATGAAGCTTTGTTCCCACCAAAATCAAGGCAAATTAGTTTCATCTGCATCTGAATGGAAAATGCAAACGCCTTTTCCCAGGTGACTTTTTTTTTTCATTTTTGAAAGTTGCCCTCTTCTAATGATGTCAGAAATTGTACATCAGTGATATATGCATGATTGTATAGTTGAAATTTCTCCAGTCAATCCTGAACACGTACTGGAAATGGTAAATAATGCCAAAGGATTTGCACTATTATTTAACAATCCATGTGATGTGAAGAATTATTTGGTTTCTATCAGCAAGGAAATAACTGTAGGGATTGTTCATACCTGGCCTTGAGTTGAAGGATTTTTATGATGGACAGACCACATGGCTGAGATTTAATCTGCATAGGCATTTATGCCCATAGGCCTGACTAGAATGCTTTCACCTTATTTGATGAGTGACACTCTTTTTACCTTGGATTTTTCTTTTGTACCTTGTTGGTGCAGACTGTAAACTTGTGAGCAATTGAGTGATTTCAAAGAAATTTGTAGAAACGGACAGATGTTCTGAGTCAATGTCTTTTTTTTTTAAGTCAAGGAGAAATGTTAGGCTTTCTTGAGCCAGATATGTTCTGCATTCTTCTCTCTGACAAGCTTTTTTTCTGTTTGCATATTGTCTGTCTATCATGAGGCTGTCAGGTATCTCTGCTCCTTATATATGTTGATGATATCATCCATCAGCTATGAATAATTTAGTTGGAATTAATATAATGTTGCCATGCCTCTCATGAGGGCCAGTTTAATGCAGTGGTTAAAAACACCAGACTAGAAACTAGGAGACCCTGAGTGCCTTTCTTGCCTTAGGAATCAAACCAACTATGTAGCTTTGACCAGCTACTCTCTCTCAGCCTTGGGAAGAAGGCAAGGACAAACAGCTCCTGAAAATTATAGGGATACGTTAAAAAAAGTCGCCAGGACTCCAAGGCACGCACACTTCCACACATAAAATGTCTCACACACTCATTAGCACAAGGACCTTTCTTGCACATTCTGAAGAAGCCTTAAACTCTTTTGGTGACTTTAGTTCTAAGAGATAATGTGGCCTAACATAGAAAGGAAAATCTGCCAGGTAAATGTCAAGAATATCATGAGCAAAGCTCAAATCCTAGTGACTTCCTCGACACATTCATATATTTTCTTGGCAACACTATGGAAATGAATAGTCATTGTCTTCTTCCAGGATGTCTTTTCAACTTGACAGTCTAGTATGAAGTCTTAGTTTTTTCCTGAAAAACTCCCATCCAGTTCTTCACCAGGTCTTAAATATACTTTTTTAAATCAGCTAGGAGCTCTTTAGCAAGTGGACATGAGACAAAGTGAATAATTAAAGAAGCAGTGCAAAGATGAAGTCAAGAAAGCAATGTCTTGGAATGAATAAAGGCTTGCAACAAAAGTCAAAGATAATTTTAACGTTTCTTTCAATATATTAATAGCAAGAAAAATCTCAAGGAAACAGTAGATCCTCTAAAGAGTGAAGATGGCAAACTTCCTAATAGTGAGGACAATTAACCAATGGAACAGCTTGCCTTCAGAAGTTGTGGGTGCTTCATAACTGGAGATTTTTAAGAAGAGATTGGACAGCCACTTGTCTGAAATGGTATAGGGTCTCCTGCTTGAGCAGGGGGTTGGACTAGAAGACCTCTAAAGTCCCTTCCAGCTCTATTCAGTTGCAATAATCCAAGAATGTCATGATGGTTGCCACTATCTTACACTCCAGGTAAGTCTTAAAATTGGGCAAAAGCAGGGGTGCAATTCAACCAGTGTAACAACCAGTTCGATGAGCGTGCACAGAGCGTTTGCTACTGACACTCTCCAGCAATCCCTGTGTGTTAAACAGCTGATGTGCGGCAATCCGCTGTGCCGCACGGATCAGCTGAGCTTGAAAAACAGGATATAAAGCACAGCCTAGAGCCTGGGCCGATGGGTGGGCCCAACAGCTGATCAGTGGAGCAAACTGAACTGGTTTGCTCCCAGCTGATCCTCAGAGCTACCAGTTTGCCCGGGCCAAACCAGTAGAATCCCAGCTTCTACCTGCTCTTTCAACAGTATCTCTGATGACCCAGGGCATGGCACCAAGGAAACACAGTCAGATAATCAATAAGAGTCCCTTTATTATCTCCAACTTTGCCCCCAATGTCCAGGTTACCTTCAGCTGGAGAAAAACTCTCCCAGGAATAGCCTTTAACTGTGGAACATACAAACTGTAACTAAAAATCCAAACAAATCAAGCTGAAGTAATTAGCTTGATGGGGCAGAAGAAGGAACTTCAGACTTGAAAGCATGGCAAAATTCACACAGTTGAGAAGACGCCAGGAACACAGATAAGCCATGTCAATATAAGATAAACTCACATTTGCTCCCAACAGCTTGCTGTGCACAGCTTCCCTTTTTAAACACTGTGTTCCCAGCTGCAACTAATGAAGGGAATCAGGGCCCTTTCCTCCCTCATAAGCCACGCAACTCACGTTGCTCCCTTCTCTG
This sequence comes from Pseudonaja textilis, assembly GCF_049901715.1. Taxonomy (NCBI): domain Eukaryota; kingdom Metazoa; phylum Chordata; class Lepidosauria; order Squamata; family Elapidae; genus Pseudonaja; species Pseudonaja textilis. Next base: position 16,322,484 of record NC_141994.1, on the reverse strand, counting down.
TTCCTCCCTGCATGCCCTAGGATGAAGAGGGTGTGGGCCTGGGTCCTTCTCTGAATTCCCTCTCCCTTGCTCTACCTCTCCCCTGCTGTGCCCAGCCGGACTTTGCCCTTCCCCAGTTTCTTCCACAGCCAACGGAGCCACACTCCCACTCCCTGTCAGCTATTCAGCTTCCCCCTCCGAGTCAGATTCTGACAGGGGCATGACAAGTACCTGTCAGCCAGGAATTTTCCAAAATTAAAAACCTGCTCTTTTAGGGGAAGACAACCCTGGAAGTCAACATGGGTATCCAGAGTCAATGTTTGAAGTGTCCTGAACTTGTCCGGCTTTAGATCAACATTTGCTCCATCTTACATCTATTGAGCCTGAACTTATTTTTCCCTTCTGCTGCAAATGCAGTTTAGTTAAAAATGGAACTGTATAGCTGGGAATCATCCACATCCTGAAGATACATCACCCTTCGTGTGCTGATGCATGAAGCCTCTCAGTGTCTTCGTGTAAAACAAATTATATCACACGTTTTTCATCCCATTTCCTTGCAACAAATCATTGTCAGGGTAAAGATGCATAACACAAATGCATATTCATTGCATGTAAATGTGAAATCTGCCCTCACCTGTCTGTGGGCATTGTGCCAATTAACTATGATTGTGAGGTTTCAGGAAATTTTTAGAGAAGCTTAAATCATCTAATGGTTGCTATTTTTTATAGTTACCTTGATTGGGAAGGTGCTGAATTTTTTAAAAAAATTGCTTGAAAATGTGCTGTTATGGATCAATCTTCTCTCTTTGAATGTTTTGTAATATAATAGCCAAGAATAAAATACAACCAGAAATCTTTCCCCCAGAAATTATTTGCAAATATAAAATAGCACAACTTGACATCTAAATAAGCATGACTGCTAAATTTTATTTCCCTACTTTGAATTGTGCCTTTCATCTTCCACAGATAGGCAGTAGCACAAGCAAGATTTTTTCCTATGCAAAAGGTATATATAATTTAGGGGGGGGGGGGGGGAAATCAGTGTGTTTATTATTTATGTAATTCCATTCCTTCATCCAAATTGGATCTCAGAACAGCTTTTCCAGCAAACAAAATGAAAATTTAGTTCAACAAAACAATAACATTTAAACCCACCTGGGAGCCTAAAACTAAACCAACATTTTAAAAATATGAACTTAAAGCTAAACAAATAAAAGTGTAGGAAATAATATGGAATTGTAATAACATCAGGGGTCATCTAGTCAGTCCCTTGTTTGGGAAGTGGTCTGCAAAAGCATCTTGGACAAATGACTGTTTAGTCTCTGAAGAGGCTCATACCTCACCTTAAAGCAGCCTGAGGTATGCTCCCCTTTAGAGGCTTTTACTATCTGGAGATTTCTAACATCTAATCCAACTTTACTTCCCTGTAGTTTCTACCAACTGATTTTTGAGCTGCCCTGGGCAGACTCAGAGAACAAGTTCTTGATGTCCTTTGCAGACAAATCTTCCGATTTCTGCAGTGGTTATAGAGAATGGCCTTGAAGGATAGATGGAAGATCCACTATCAAAGCAACAATTGGATAAATCAAATCAAGTGTATTACAGTCAAAGACCAGAGACCAGAACCAATCAAAACATTCAATGAATATCCAGTTAAAAATTCTAGAATAAAATAATAATGATTTGATTTGAGAAATCAGATGAGGCTTGAACCCAGACCAAGAAAGTAGTTTGGGAAAACTTCTCAAGCAGCCTCCCCTTCACATGAAGATAAAAGAGCGAGAAAGGGAAGCACCTTCAGATTTGCAAGATTTTGTTAGCTGCAGCTGTTCTAATAAAACTAGCTCAAAGGTCTTCAAACTTGGCAAATCTAAGATTTGTGACTTCAACTCCCAGAATTCTTGAGCTAACATGACTGGAAAAGGAATTCTGGGAGTTGAAGTCCACAAGTCTTAAAGCTGTCAAGTTTGAAGACCCCTGCTTTAGATCTACGCCATGTTTCTTAGTCTTGTCTACTTTCCAGGACTGACAATATCTCATGATTACTATCATATCCCAGTCCTTTCCTCTGCTGGTTAAGTATTTCTACAGTAGTTCCTTTAATGTTCCTCACTTCATAAGTGTGGATTTTCATTCCCTTCACCGTCTAGACAGATCTTCTCTAAACTCATTTCAGTTTGTTGATGTGCTTTGTATCCTGCCATGCCCAGAACTGCAACCACAATTCCAAGTGGGGCCTCACTATTGCAGAATAGACTGGTTTATAACTTCCCATCTTTACACTCAGTGCTTATATTAATAAATTCCAGAATTGCATTTGTCTTTTGCACAGTTACGGTATATCATACGGCTAGTTCATATCAGCTTGAGATCTATTGTAATATGCAAACTCTTTTCACATGTGCAATTGCCAAGTCGGGCTTCCCCCATGCTCCTATCCATTTATGTGAAGCTTAACAACTATTGGCTTTGGTTTCTATTGAAATTATCAGTTTTAACTTACATAGACTAAATGGTTGGGATGCTTTGTTACTTTGTTCCGTACATTTCCAGAGGGAGCTAGAGATGCTACCAGAAATAAAGTGAAATTGGATAGATGGTGAAAAGGCCTTCTGTGTAACAATTTCCTAGTGTTACCTCACATATTTTTAGTCTCCCCAAAACTTTAGGGTTCCTTTTGGGGCTTGGTAGTAAATTTTAAAGTTTTGTTTTTCTACACTTTTAAGATCAATTGTTTAAATGTATTGACTTTTGCAATGATTGGTTTTACGTCACTTTATGTACGTTGTCATTGTATTTTGACAACTGTTGTATCGACTGAGGAGAAAGCATCAATTGGAATGGCATAAAATTGGTATAAAAATAATAAAGAATAAATATATTTTTCAGTAATCATAAGAATTATTGAAGGCTGGTCCTAGAAAACTGGATACTTTGGTACTCGAAAAGAGTGACCCATTATTGAAACAGCCATATTAAACTGACTGTAGCCTTGTTCAAAAAATAGGAAATCATGAATCTGTTACTAGAATCAAAGCAATGAAAGCCAGTTGGGTGATTTTGGCCAATCACTCTCTCAGGACAACTCACCTCACAAGGTTGTTGTTCTAGAAAAAAAGAGGATGAGAAAGGAATATTGTGTGTGTTTGCTGCCTTGATTTTTTTTTTAATAAATGTAACGGTTTAATATAAATAAATACAAGTAAATATTAATGCGTTTAGTATTTGTGGTTTATTTGATATAAACTACACATGCTCCCATCACTCTGTAAACTGGTAAAAGTGGTACTGGTAGATTCTTATTTTTTTCTATGAAATGAAAAATCATTGGCCCCATAACCTTTTTTGAAACAAGGCATTGTTTTGCATATTAAAGGTGTTGACATTTATTAATTTTGTGGCCTACATCCATGTACCATCATCAGCAGATTAAAACTATGACTGACAGTTGATTATTTAGAAAGAAAAGCCTGCCATCTCCTGGTCATCAAGAGATGGAAAACACACAAACCTTAATGATTTCTAACCAGTCGTGATCAAATTTATTCCTTAAATAAAAAATAAAATAAGATGCACAGATGTGAATCTTCATTGTACAATGTTATTGGTGTAGAATATAGTATTACACATACTTATCTAAGAAGAAATCCTATAAAATGCTCTGGTTTGTTAACCTGGAAGGAAGTTTAGTATATTTCCCTATTAATCGTACATTTTAAAGGCGTCACAGTGGCTCAGTGGTTAAAACACTGGGTTTGTTGACGGAAAAGCCAGCAGCCCAGGTTTGAGACCCAAGCGCCATGAGATGGGGTGAACTCCCAACATAGAGTTCGAAAGCATACAAATGTGAGTTGATAAATTACCACTTTGGTGGGAAGTAACAATGCTCTTTAATGTCATGCTGGCTACATGAGCACAGAAATGTCTTCGGGTAGCGTGGGCTCAATGGCCTTGAAACGGAGATGGGTACCACCTCCTATAACCAGCAATGATGAGTGGAATAAAATTTGCAGGGACTCCTTTTCCTTTACCTTACCATACATTTAAAAAATAAATTATGTTGGATTTGCTAAGAATAATGTAATGGATGCGAGTAGGTTGTTTTCAGTCTGATTTTTGCAAGAGAAAGGATATTTTATGAGTAGAACCATTTTTAAGAAAATATGATACTTCTGAGTAGAGAAGGATAGAGTCAGAGGTGATATTCAGCAGGTTTTAATCAGTTCTGGAGAACCGGTAGCAGAAATTTTGAGTAGTTCGGAGAACCGACAAATACCACCTCTGATTGCCCCCCCCCCCAAATCTATTCTTTGCCTCCCGAGTCCCAGCTGATCGGCTGGGTCTTCTTTGGTTGCCCTGCACAGGAGAACGGAGCTGGAAAGTAGGTTAGTGGGATGGGGAGGGAATGGGATTTTGCAGTAACCTTCCCCTGGAGTGGGGTGGGAATGAAGATTTTACGGTATCCTTCCCCTGCCATGCCCACCAAACCAAGCCCACAGAATTGGTAGTAAACAAATTTGAATCCTACCACTGGATAGAGCGTGGTGTTCTAACTTGTGGGCTTTAGTGAAATGCTAATCATTTTGAATTATTGTATGATAAAGAATCCACTTCATCCATTAAAAAAAACTTTTTTCAGTTTGTATGTATCCAAAATGTATACTATATTCCCATTCAAATTTAGCAAGTTCCTCCTCTATTATGCTATGGCAATCTCCCCTCAAGTATCTTGAGTCAAACGTCTGACAAAACATCCTGAATCTATTTGGATATCTGTCAAAGCCACTTCTTCAAAATAATAAGTCTTCTCCCTCTTGTATCTAACTTCTAGTACACATGTTCAATATGTGATTTTTAAGTAGTAACATCTCTTTTATGTCCTTCACACGCTCTGGCAACATTTGCTCATCCTGCTGAATATTGAATCTGTTATAGATCGAGGAATGAGAGACTAAACCAGAGCATTAACAAGTAATGGCTTTATTCAATGGAATAAAGGGCTGTCGCGTCTGCATACCAACAAGCAGACATGCTCAGCGAACAGCGGCTGGCTCGACCTAGCAGCCGGCTTTTATAGCCGGTTGTCGAAGGGAGCCAGCCAATGGGAGCTGTAAACGCCCCCGCAGTATAGACGGACTTGGTTGGGAACTTTGGTCAGTTCCAAGGACATAACAGAATCCTTATTGTCCAAGCTTCCATATTATACTTCCATATACTTCCTTCTTCTATAATGAAGAAGGCTGGCTTTGCACCTGCTACCTTGGTGTTTTGGTTAAAAAGAGATATCCTATCTCAACATGTAGCATCTGTTGGGTGTTTAAGTGATCCGGTTAAGTAGATTGTGTGACCACAAGTTTCAATGATTGATATGCAGAACAAATGGAATATTCAAATTTTAATCTGGATAACTTTTCTCAATAGTTGCGGAGAATAAAATGCAAAACAACATAAGGCTTTTGGAATAAGGAGACTAAAGCAGAGAAGATTTGTAGTGTCTTCATCCTACTCCTTCACCACAGTCCTTGACACACATAAAAATGAGCAGAGCTCTGATCACACTGTTGTGCCTGTCACCTTTTAATTTTTTTGACCACCCCTTGTGAATACCTCCAGTTGGATTTCTGCTGCTTCTTTTCAGTCTCTTTCAGACTGAATGTTTGCAACTGTAAGTCTCAAAGCAGAAATGGGATAATTATCACTATTATCTGTTCACAACAGTGTAAAATCACAGCTGCTAATTCTTTAATTGCTGCTGCCCTTAATATGCATCAAGATCTTCCCAAGAAAGGGTGTCAGGGTGTCAAAATCCAAATGGTATAGCATTTTGCAATTGACAGATAGAAATGTTGACAGTACGCACATTTTCTTAGCACTGTCCAAGATTTTTTCATTATGGGACCAGTGGACTAATAACCATTGGGACCACCACGGCCCGTTTATCCCATAATTTTTGAATTTCAATTTTCAGATCTTGATACTTTGTGATCTTATCCAGTTATTTGTCTTCCATTCTACTATCAAGGGAAATTTCATTCTCTAAAAATGTCAGTTTAAAAAAAAAAGGTCAAGAACACTAATATCCCTGATACAATTTCCGGTTTTCTTCAGGCTCAATGGTGTATTTTTACAGTGTCTTTTAAGGGAAGCCCACAAAACAAATGTCAGAAGCTGTATACTAAAGGCTGACAATGTTCCCAAAATATATATGAAAAGCATATCCATTACAGATTTAAAAAACAACATAATTTAAGAGACATATGTGGAAAACTAATCATCCTACTGGGCTTGCTTGAAGAGCTCTAATGACAAGCTTTGACATCATATCCAGATTTGTTAACAAAAGTGTATTATGTATTAAACTGTTACATGTATGAATATTTTAACTTACACTGTAAAGTCTTCGTCTATAACGAAGAAAGATCATGATGGAATCTTAAAAAACAGGCTTGATAGAACATTCCAGAAACTAAAAACAATCATTTAGGTTGTTCCACTTTTCTGCTCAGGTACTCAAGGCAGTTAACTACGTGAAAAAGCCATAATAAAAGTTAAAACAAAATTAACACTACATTTTTCTGTATGTTTTCTGTATGTATGGAAATATAACAGGTGCTTATGATTCCATATAATACATTGTGAATTTAGAATAGTGGAATTATAGCCCTTTTTGCTTTTGGTAAAATTCCAGAGCAGAAATTGGTTAATGTTTTTTAATGTTTTTCTAAAACATCTCCAAAGTTTCTTCCATCCCTATGATTCTATAAAATATTCTCTTTTTTAAAGTTTTATTTGTTTTATTAGTATAAAAGAGCCTCTGTGGTGCAGTGGTTAGAGTGCAGTATTGCAAGCTAATTCTGCAGCCAGCTGCCTACAATTTAGCAGTTCAAGTCCCACCAAGCTCAAGGTTGACTCATCATTCAGAGGTGGGTAAAATGAGGACCCAAATTGTTGGGGGCAATAGGCTGACTCTGTAAACCACTTAGAGTAGGCTGTAAAGCAGTATAAAGCTGTATATAAGTCTAAGTGCTATTGCTATTGCTATAACATATTCCATTTCAATCAAAAAGTATGTTGTTTGGGTACAATTATTTTTAGTCAATCATAATTAGGGTGTTTACAATAACATGTATCACAATAACATAAATACTGTAGTAACAATAATATTTGGTTTGTCCATTTTAACAAATTTTCATTTTAACATCTATCATTTTTATGTCCCTTTCTTTCCAACTTCTGTTTTTATTGTCTAGCTATAAAACATTCTTATGTAGCTTCTCCCATGGTGGTACACACATTACAAAACATGGAAGGTAACTGAGGGAGAAGAACAATGTTTTTGGAAGTCCAAGAAAAACTATACATCATATTTATTCCATTTAATTAAATCAATTTCCAAGGTTTTCTTAAAATTCTATCTAATTTTACAATCAGAGACTAATTATACAATATAAATTAAATGATTCAACAAAAATGAATATAGAGATAAATGAAAAGTAAAGCAAGGAATTGATATTAAACATACCATAAACATTAAATATATAGTAATAGTCATAGTTATGGGACGCGGCACGCGGTGGCTCAGTGGCTAAGACGTTGAGTTTGTTGATCAGAAAGGTCAGCAGTTCAGCGGTTCGAATCCCTAGTGCCACGTAACAGAGTGAGCTCCTGTTACTTGTCTCAGCTTCTGCCAACCTAGCAATTCGAAAGCATGTAAAAATGCAAGTAGAAACGTAGGGACCCCTTTGGTGGGAAGGTAACAGCATTCCGTGCACCATCATGACCACATGACCACAGAGACATCTTCAGACTAATAGTCATAGTAACAATAATTCGGTAATAAGTGAAACCTGGACCTTAGTTAATTTCAGAAATGGTGGCAAGAGAGGGGGGAGGGAGGGGAAAGGGGGAGGGAGGGAGGGAGAGATAATAACATTTGTTATGATATTTTGCTCTGTGAATATTTTTAATTCTGATAGTTAAATGTCCACTTACTCTATATATTTTGGTCTATAATTCCAATCTTCATTTGTTGGCTGTTGTTTTTTCATAGTAGGTTTAATGCCAAATATTTAAAGTTTGCACACTTTGATAAAGAAATTTTACAGAGGAGACCTAATACAAATAGAGGGATGAATGAGTATTTTTCCTTCCTAAGTAGTCTAAACATAGAACACAGAGCGTCTAGAAATAGAAAGGTCTCTTTATTTTACACTGTGGAAAGATATATAATTAACACTTAGTTGATGAATATTTCACCGCAGGAGCTGGCTCACAGTATGCCAACACTGTTTTCTACTTCTGCTGCCAAATCTGTCTAACAAATTTCTTGGTATTACTGGAATGGAGGGATTAAAATTTCTGTTTTAGGAAGGGATGGGCTGGCAACTCAGGTCAATTATAGGCAGTCCTGCAGCTGGACAAAGATAGATTTAATAGATTGAAAAATTTATTAATTATTCTACATGATACAGTCAGGATTACACGCAATCTAATTCAAGGCAGTTTTATTCTTATATTCCTTTTCTTCTTCCTACTGCAGAGTTTTGTTTTTCTCATTTGTTTTTATATTCAAGAAGATTTTGCATTTTAATTTGGTAACTCTGTTTTACTTTGGTGCCCAAAGTTTCCTTCTAGTGAAGCTTCACCCCTGTGGTTTTCTTCACAAGAATATGACATGGTTGGCCTATAATGTCTTTTTTCGAGGGAGGGAGATGTGATGGACAACTTTCCAGGCAGGGGTATACCTGTAGGGCTTAATCAAAAAGGGTAAGATGGCAACCATGAGAGTGTGATCAAAGCTCCATCTGTTTTTATTATCACAGACTCCCTTTTAACTCCCCATTGGAACCTATTAGGCTTAGCACCAGGTTTGTTTGTTTTTTAGCAAACTTCAGGCAATAGCAAAGAAACCTGAAAGTAGACTTTTAGATCTTGACATGAACATTTCAGACCTAGTTTGTGCTTTTTAGAACATAGAATTCTTTATTGACCAAGTGTGATTGGACACCCAAGGAATTTGTCTCTGGTGCATAGGCTCTCAGTGTACATACAAGCAACAAGTGATCAATCATGATCATAATCATAAAATACAATCATCATAAATCATAAGATACAAACTCAGTGATAGTCATGGGATACTAAATAAGCAAACAACATAAATCATAATAGGATACTAAATAAAGGCAACCAACATAAATCATGAGATACAAACAACAACGTTATCGTCATAAGAAGCTAAGGAAATAAGTATTAGGAAAGATGAAAAGATGAGAAGGATAATAGGTAATCAGCCCTACTGGTGGTGGACAGTCTGGTCCAGGGGTCACCATCCTTTTGGACCTCAGGGACCACCAAACTCATAATTTTAAATCCTGGGGATCACTAATATGAATTTTGACTGACGGTGCCTTGCTGATCTTGGTGAGAGAGAGAGAGAGAGAGAGATCTGATCTAATCTCTTTCTCTCCCCCCCCCTCTCTCATACACACACAAACACACAGAGGCAGCGGTGGGATTCAAAGTTATTAACAACTGGTTCTTGGGCGTGGCCTAATTCTGGGTGTGGCTTGGTCATGTGACCAGCTGCACATGGCTTGTATGTAAACATTATAAATATTTATGTAAATATTGATTTTTTTATAAAAAAAGAGCAACTTTTACCCAAAATCAGGCAAAGCAGTCAGGCAGATTGAGTTGCTCACAGAATCACAGATTCGGAGATCTATCTTTCTGCCATTGGCTACCTGAGTCTGTCATATAAAAATTACTTGCAAGCAAATTCATAAAATTTGCCAGCAAGCAAACTCACAAAATTAACTCACAACACATCATGTATGTAAATATTGATTTTTTTTTTTATTAGAAAAGAGCAACTTTTAGCCAAAACCAGGCAAAGCAGGCAGGTAGATTGAGTTGCTCACAGAATCAGATTCACTTAGAGATCTGTGTTTCTGCCATCAGCTATCTGAATCTGCAACTGAATAATAGAACCTTCAGTCCTAGGGAAGGTTCAGCTCTGCAGAGCTGAAGATCTAAAGATTAGCTAGAAAGCAAGAAATCCAACGATTTCTTGCTTTCTAGCTAATCTAAATCTCCCAACACAGCAGAACAGCTAATGGGTCGGGGGGCGGGGGGAAAGGAAAAATAGCAACTTAGCAGGCAAGTTTGCCAGGTAAGGAGTGAGTGGGCGGGGAGGATTCCCACGGGCCCCGTGGGCAGAGCAACCTTGTGTTCCCAGGCAGCCTGGATTATTTGCTTCGTGTCAGTAGTGGGATTCAATTTTTTTTTACTACTGGTTCTGTGGGCGTGGCTTGGTGGGCGTGGCAGGGGAAGGATATTGTAAAATCTCTAGTCAGAGGTGGTATTTGCCAGTTCTCCGAACTACTCAAAATTTCCGCTACCGGTTCTACAGAACTGGTCAGAACCTGCTGAATACCACCTCTGCTTTGGGTGCTTTGGGGATAACATTTCTCTGCGGCCCACCAAAATTTTCTCACGGACCACTAGAGGGCCATGGCCCACCGGTTGGTGACCACTGGTCTGGTCTAAAGGCTGAGAATTTCCTAGTGGTCTCTCCTCCTAATACTAACTAAAGAGAAGTGGGGGGAACTATAACTTCTAATCTATTGAAAAGCCAGGCCTTTTCCCCTAATAACAAACAAGGATTTGCGAGAGTAATTAACACAATTTTCCCGTGAAAGCAAATGGACAATTAGAAAAATAATAATTACTGCCAAGATTAGACTCTTTCTTTTCTTTTTTTATTTTTGTGGAAAAAAATGAGAAAACTATTATAATACAGTGACAGATAACAATATCAAATACATCTCAAAATAAATACCAGTTGATTTGAAATATTCTTTCCTTTCCTTCAGAGACACTGGTTAAATGTTATACAGAGCCTTGTTTCTTTTTGGGTTAAACGACTTACAAATATTTTTCAGCTAGATATGAAAGTCTACTTTTCCCTCTTGGTTTATTTAAGGTGTGGTTGTGGTGGTTGTTTCCACCTCATTAGCATTAGCCTCCCTGCCGTTTGCTTTGCAAAGGAATTTGCTTTTTCTCTCTGGAATGAGGGGGGGGGTGGAATTATGTAAAGATGACAGTATAGGTTCATTAGCAAAAAATGGCATTACTATGTTTATTGAGCTATTATTCCTCATTGATGTTCTCATGCCCAATTGCTTCTGCTAAATAGTAAAGAGTTCACACTTCAGTAATTTCCTAAGTGGTATGTGACCAGAACAAATTCAACTGCATTTTTTTTCTGTAGTCTCTGGAAATATCCACGTTTAATGATATCCAGAACTTTAAACAAGTAGTTATTAGCAGTATTACTGATCCCCTGCATATGAAGAATTATCATCCATTTATAAAATAATCAGTTTCTCACCCAAAAGAAGAGACACGTCTGGGCAAAGATTTATGATTCTTCCCATCCTAGGAACACGGCCCTATGCATAGAGAGCCCGTTAAAAGGAAAAAACTGTTCTTGATAGACATTTGGAATAAAGATCTGACCTTGTTGTGTGAACCAGATCCCATGGTCATGTAAGAATAAGGATGGCCAATAAGTACAGAAGTGGTTACTTTTGTCTAACTCTTTGGTCTGCGAGGCTTAAAGTTGCAAACAGGCAAGACATGCAAGACTACCGTATTTATTTTATTTTATTTAGTTTGTCAAGCATGTATGGGAAAACAAGTGTAAGTATGAACATAACATATAAACATATAAGTATAAACTGGTATAAGTATATACATAATAAATGAGTATGAATAAGTGGGAACAGTAGGACAGGGACGGTAGGCACGATGGTGTGCTTATGCACGCCCCATTACAGACCTCTTAGGAATGGAGTGAGGTCCATGGTAGACAGTTTAAGGTTAAAGTTTTGGGGGTTTGAGGACGTAACAATAGAGTCAGGTAGTGAGTTCCAGGCACTGAGCACTCTGTTGCTGAAGTCGTATTTTCTGCAATCGAGTTTGGAACAGCTTGCCCTCAGAAGTTGTAGAAGCGCCATCACTTGAGACTTTCAAGAAGAAGAAATTGGACTCCCATCTGTCAGAAATGGTGTAGGGTATCCTGCTTGGGCAGGGGGTTGGACTAGATGACCTACAAGGTCCCTTCCAACTCTGATTATCTGTTATCTGTGGTTTACTTCGAGTTTGTATCTATTGCTTGCCTGTGTGTTATTGTGATTGAAACTGAAGTAGTCATGGATAGGTAGGACGTTGTAACAGACAATTTTGTGTACTAAGCTTAGGTCACACCGTAGGGGGCGTAGTTCTAAGTTACCTAGGTCCAAAGTTTCAAGCCTGGTGGCATAAAGGATATTTGCTTCTCATAATCGCGAACAACGATTTTCCTTCTTCCACCGAATCCTGAAGACCTGCTAAAGCTGATTTTTTGCAAGCTGTTCAGGAAGTGTTTGCGACCAAAAAGCAAAATGAAATAGTTTCAAACAAACAAATCACTCTTGTTGGATATCTCTAGGCAGTAACTACAAGACTGAGGCTCACTTCACCTCGCCTGTCCTTCCCCAGCCCTTCACACACGTTCTTGTAAAAGCAGAATTCGCATCTGTAGGAGCTCAGGAACAGAAATGACCTTTTAAAAAGTGGGATAACTACATGATGTGTTTCCCAATCTTTTTATTGGGAAATTTAAACCACTTAGATTTGTAAGGCAGTTACTCAAAAACTGATTGATACAGTCAGATGTTTTTGTTTGCAGAGAGGACCAAACTCGTTATATTAAATTTAAAAAAAATGTTCCAAATTGACCCACTCACATCAATAAATGAGCGGATTTAGGCCAATGTCTCTTATTGACATTAGGCACCCCTAGAGCAGTGGTCGCCAACCAGTGGGCCAGGGACCACTGGTGGTCCGTGAGAAAATGTTGGTGGTCTGCAGAGAAATGTCACCCCAAAGCACCCCTCAAAGCAATTAATCCAGGCTGTGCGGGAACACGAGGCTGCGCCGCCCACATGGCCCACAGGAACACAAGGCTTGCATCGCTTCTATTGCAAATAACACAAGGTAGTGAGGGGAGGGGGGGGAGGGAAGAGGGGGGAACTTGCCCCACTAGCCTCACGCGCCTGGCCTGGCCACCGGGCTGCTTCCTTCCGCTTCTTTCTTCTTCTGCTTTTGGCTACACACAAGGAAAGCAGCAAAAGTCTTTCTTTCTCTCCCCCAAACTCTGCTACAAATGAGTCTTTGGGACCCTGCAAGGCATCCTGCTCCAAGAGGCTGTGCTGGCATGACAAGTCTCACAAAGACTCATTTCTGGCGGAGTTTGGAGGAGAGAAAGAAAGACTTCTGCTGTTTCTGCTGCTTTCCTTGCATGAAGCCAAAAGTCTCTCTCTCTCCCGCCCCCACAAGAACGGAGCTGGAGAAGGTACCCTGCAATCCCAAATAAAGAATGATCGATTGGTAGGAAAACAGGGTGAGGAATTTTCCTGCAGACTTTTTTTAGGGATTTTCCCAGGATCTCTGGTCTGCAGGATTTAAAATTATGAGTTTGGTGGTCCCTGAGGTCCAAAAGGTTGGTGACCCCTGCCCTAGAGTACTTTCAAAGCTGCCTGCAACGCAAAAGCTCACCAGGTTGGCAGCAGCTAGCTGACAAGGGCTAATCCTGTAGAGCAATCTGTGTCATATCTGGTTAGTTGTTGGATGGGAGACCACCCAGAAATCCCAGGAAGTTATATGGTAGTTGAAAAACCCTCCTAGGAGAAGGCAGTAGAAACTCCATCTATTTTTTATCAAGGCAGTCCAAGATAACATAGAGGAAGATTTCTTTGTGAGGCATCCCTGAGTGTGTAGGCTACATGTAATGGTGGGATTCAAAATTTTTTACTACTGGTTCTATGGGCGTGGCTTGCTGGGCATGGCATGGTTTGGTGGACGTAGCTTGGTGGGTGTGGTGTGGTTTGGTGGGTGTGGCTTGGTGGGCATGGCAGGGGAAGGATACTGCAAAATCCCCATTCCCTCCCCACCCCACTAACCTGCTTTCCAGCTCCCTTCTCCTGTGCAGGGCAACCAAAGAAGACCCAGCCGATCAGCTGGGACTCAATGGGAGGCAGAGGATGGATGGGGGTTGGGTCAGTCAGAGGTGGGATTTACTAGTTCTCCAAGCTACTCAAAATTTCCGCTACCGGTTCTCCACAAATGGTCAAAACCTGCTGAATTCCACCTCTGCATGTAGTTCTGATTTCAGGAAAAGGCGTGTTGTCCAGAACTAGCTGCATTTTATTTTTTTCTCATGTAAAAAAGACCAGTAGACCAAAATCAGTAACAGCAAAATTTTGTTACCCTGTTTACCTTTTCATAACTCAATGCTCTTCAGATAAGCTCTTAGGATCCCAAGTTGTTTTTCTTGCTGAGTGTCTGGGAATTGTAGTCCTAACAGGGGCACCAACCTCTCCTGGATAAATGCTGGGTCTTGTCTAATCTTTATGAAATGACAGGGTAAGTATCGGGTCAGGTACCAGTTAACCATCCTCAGGGAATATCATATAACTGCTCCATGTAGCTTCTGTAGCAACTTAGATTCAAAGAGGATCAGAGCTCCATTCACATAAGGAAAATATTATTTCTTCCTTCTATAGAAGGTGCCTTTAGGTCAAGTTTAAAATGTTGCCAAGCCAGTGAGGGGAAGCTTCACTTCTGACATTCAATTGGATAAATAGAGGAATATCATTTTCAAGATGGGCCAGCTCTTTAACCTTTATTAGCATAAATATTTGCTCAGAATGGTATAAATGTTATTTTTCAATGTCTACTATTGTATTATTTGCAAACCCAACAGGCAGTTCGTGTAAAATCAAAGTACTACTATACAAGTTTTATGTAGAAGTTAGGCAAGGAAATCTTTTAGAAAAGGGCTTTAGAAATATAAGGGCTTGCAACTGTTAAAAGTATTCCTTTGTACACGTGTAAAAAGCACAGATTTCCCTTGGTGAACCCTTTGCATTAAATCATTTAAATACAGTCACGGTGCCCAGTAAATTAAACTCCCACACCGAAAACTTTCGCCAAAAAAAATGAGGTAGTCCTGTGACTCATCCTGGCCTTTTCGTGCTATGTGGCAATCTAAAGACCAAAAAAAAAAACAAAAAAACTTCCCCATGATACCCCGCACACGTGGATATGTTCTTTTTTGCCTGTTGAGAATAAAAGTGCACCTTTCCCGGGTAAAGTTGAATGGCATTTCAGGAAAAGATATATTTGACTTATGAAGGGGCTAAGGACATGATACCGGAAGTGGCACGCAGAGCCATCTATCCCCAGGCATGCCTGTTGCTCTTCTGGGTTCCGTTGCACGCTTGCGCACTGGCGTGTGGGAGTGCCAGAAACTGGAAGAGCAGGCCAGCAGGTCTTCATGCGTACCAGAAACCAGAAGACCAGGTGGCCGCGTTAGGCAAAGCACGCCCACCAAGCCACGCCCACCGAACCAGTGATAAAACAATTTGAATCCCATCACTGGAGTTGTCGTAGATCCTTCCTCCTTTCTTGCTGAAAAGGGATGCTTCTTCAAGACTAGATGAGGCTGAAAATAGAATGGTGTAGCGCCTCAGAAAAGTGAAAAGAAGGAGAGTTGAAGGAGAATGGGAAGCTGAAAGAACAAGTTGAAAAGATTGAGAAAACTAGAAGAAGCCCGAAAAGCAACTGTGGAAACAGAGTGCCTCACCATTGCCGCATAAATTCTTTTGTAGCCTTTGATGATTTTTTTTTTAATGCTCTCTGTTCCTCATAGGATAGCTTTCACACTACTGAATGTTTTACCCTTTGGGGTACAGGAGGAAAGATACCACCTACAATAACTAGCATTCTCCTCCTCACTGCACGTTGATGAAGAGAAGGAATTTATATGTCTGTCAGAGGACTGATCCATCATGAAAGTAGCTAAGTTCTCTTCTGCTGCAATCATTGTTGGGAATTTGGCTTTAGGATATTTATGTTTTTTAAGTTTATCACATATGTTTTCAAAATAAATTTCTTTTAATTGTATATTTGTTTATGCATTGAATTCCATCCCCTCCTCTCCCTTCCTTTGGTCTTTCACTGTAAATAAAATACAGCATGAGAGGATATCATGAATACTCAAAGACTCAGGGTACTAACAGCTTCGGAGTGCAGAGATGCAGTACCAATCCCCAATCTTTAGCTTCATGGCCAGGGTGTTAAAAAAAAAGGGTGGGGGAGCTTTGATTTCATGGTTGTGGCTACCATTTTGAGTTTCTTGATTCTCCTGCAGTCCCCTGGCTGTCCAACCATCAGCCAAAACATCTTACCTCTTGGGAATGGAAGAGACTCAGGGACCAGAGTGACTAAGAACAGCCGGAGCATAAAACTCGGCAGTTTTCAAGAATAAAGTATAATTGACAGACTGTAGCTATGGATTAGAAAACAAAGATTGGACATGGACAGTAAAAAAATAGTGGTGCACAGAAAATAGAAAAACATCTGGAATTAGAAAAAAGACTGGATTCACAAACTTACATGTGTATGAATGCATATGTGTGCATGTGCAGGCTGCATCATTTTGGGTACTAAAAATGCCTGTATCGTTTTAGTACTAAAAAACCCTGCTTCCAGGGTTTGTCTCCTCTCCTGGCACTTGAGTTCTCAGTATGCTTTAGTTGCATTTTGGAGCTACCCTAAGAAAAGTTGGCCTAGCGCTGTGATGGCGAACTTATGGCACGCGTGCCACAGGGAGCATGCAGAGCCATTTGTGCCAGCATACGAGCCGCAGGCAAACTTACCTCACTGCGCATGCGCATGCCTCACAGCTGATTTTCGGCTGGTTTGAGGACATTTTTGGCCTCCCAGCCTGTCTACTGGAAATGACAAAATGGGCCTATTTGGCCTGCAGAGGCTTTTTTTTCAAGCCTCTGGAAGGCCGAAAAAGGCCTCACACCAGCCGAAAATCTGCTGTGAGGCACAGTGCAGGTGGGGGGGGGGGGATTGCACGTGCATGCATGGGCTCGTGGGATGCTGGCACGCAATCACGTGAGCGCCAGCATGCGCACGAATTTTGGAACAGGAGCCCAAAAAGGTTAGCCGCCACTGGCCTAGCAGATGGCTCTCAATCTTCTGGAAAGAGACAGACAAGATAATTTTTAGAATTTCGGGAAACAGAACTGGATGAACGAAATAACTTACGCTGACTTTTGCAGAAAATATTTTCCAACAGTAAGAATAACAAGTAAACATTTTCCAAGGAAGCATTGTGGGACATTCAGAGCTAGATATTTGTACTAAACCAAAGTCTGGAACTGGAAAATTTAGTAGGCAGTAATGATCTAATAACACCTATAATTATCCTCTCCAGTTTCTTTGTTTTGTTTGAGGAACTAGTTTTTTTGTTTATTCAGTGGCTCTTTCTAATTTAAAAAGAAACCTTTAATGCTATTTATTAAAATGTTTAAAGTCCAACTATGTGTGTGATGGCCTGCATAGTATTTGCCTGAACCACAAAGGCTGTTTTTCATGCCACTATAAATCCCTCAAATCTTAATTTAAACCCTTAGGTAACGGCACTTCACTCAAATTGAGGTAATGATCTTCCTTTTCCCTTCTCTGATTACATGTTATTAAAATTATAATCTTCCTGTTTAGAATACTAAGTCACGAAGCAAGACTATAGGTTGGCCTTCGGTATATAATAAAAATGGTTCATTTTTATGATGAAATAAACACTTTCTTAGAGAATACCAGCCTATTTGAAGCTTTCAAAAACCTGCCAGTATGCAAAGTTTAGATTTCTTATATTTGGTTACCATCTTCACTCTTATGGGACGAAGTTATCCTGATTTCACAGGACTGTAGAATATTCTTGCCTTGTTTCATCTGGAGATTCCATCAAAAGAGAGTCTTCTGACACAGCTCCCCAAACACGACAAACCCTCTGAAGTTTACTCAAAGATTCCTTTGTTAGACGTGCTGGCAGCCGCGGCAAAAAGTTTCTCTCTCAACGCAGGCTAACAAGTCCCGCCAGCCGGAAGATGAATAGTTGTCTGCCACATCTATTCCTCTCCGCCCCCTGCCTTTTATCCCCAGAGCTTAGCGCGGGGCTTTCCTAGCAGCGGTGGCTCTTCCTTCCCCAGGATCGGCCCACAGATTTCCACTGCTGTCCTCTCCTCTGCCTTCTGTGCATCCGCACATCAGGCACTGGACCCAGCTGTTCCTCCTCTTCCTCATCAGCCACCTCCAGACCTGGGGGCTGTTGACTCTCCATCTGAGGGCTGACGGATGTGTCTATCTCTGCCAGCTCCATTCTTTCTTCCCCCTCAGTGATCTCAGGTTGCCTTGATGCTGACCCTGACTTCCACACCTCCTCCTCCTCTGATTCGGTTGCTGGAGGGGCCGGCAGCCAACAGGCCACAACAGAGAAGTAGTGGTAGATCTTGACTTACCAACCATTCATTTAGTAAAGTTACAGTGGTACTGAAAAAAATGACTTATGACAGGTTTTCACACTTGCGACCATTGCAGCATCCCCACAGTCACTTGATCAAAATTTGGACACTTGGCAACTGGTATGTATTTATGATAGTTGCACTATGCCGGGGTCATGTGATCACCATTTGTAAACTTCTTAGCAGGTTCCTGATAAGCAAAGTCAATGGGGGAAGCCATATTTGCTAAATGATCAAATGGTTCACCTAAGGATTGCAGTGATTCACTTAACCGCTGTGGCAAGAAAGGTCATAAAGTGGGTCATAAAACTCACTTAACAACTGCCTTGCTTAGCAAGGAACGTTTTGGCTCAATTGCAGTTGTAAGTCAAGGACTACCTCTATAATTCTGTAAAATAGAATGTAAAAGAATAGAAATAATCGGACAGCCTTCAGTCACCTTCTCCATGGTAACACTGAAGGAAACATCATATGAAGTGATTTTCAGTTTATAGCCTACACAGAAGTGGAAGTGGGGAAATATTATGTGCAGAGGTGGGATTCAAAAATCCCAGCAACCGATTCGCTGCCCGGTTGCTGGGTGGGCGTGGCCATGGTGCGCATGGCCTACTGGGACTTCCTGTTTCTGGCTTCTGGTAGGCCTCCAGAGCCAGGGGAGGCTATTTTTGCCCTCCCAAGGGTCCGGAGACCTCCCCCTGGGCCTCTGAGAGGGTGAAAACAGCCTTCCCCGGGCTCTGGAGGCCCACCAGAAGCTGGAAACAGGCCTGTTTCCAGATTTCTGGAAGGCCCATTTTTCATCCTCCCAGAGCCTCCATGCGGACCCTGCACTTATCTCCGTTGAAAATGGGCCACTTGGTGACTCCGGGAGGGGTGGGCAGGGCCAGCCGATCGATTGAAATACCAGTTCGGTGAACCAGATGTAACTTTAACATCCGGTTCGTCCAAACCGGTAGAATCCCAGCCCTGATCATGTGGCACATGCTATGTTTTCAGCATCAGCTCAAAGTAATCATAAGTTGTAGCAATAAAGTCAGCATTCATTATATATTGGCACTGACCAAAAATTCTCTGATCAGTGAATCTTTTTTCTTAATTAAATAGTCCTATAGCAATAAATAATGTGTATTTGCCAAATAACTCATTAGATTGGCATGGTTAAGGAAAATTGTCCTAGCCCTGAGTGGACAAGATAATAGATGCTGTAAGTCTTCTTATAAGCCATTTTCTGATCAGGTAGACTCATCACTAAACAAAGCAGGGATTTCTCTATTTTTTTCACAAATCGGAAGAAAGGATAATTTAAAACCTCTCAAGCAGTCCTTACAAGGAGTCTCCAGTAAATTTACTTTTGCTAGATTGAAATACTCTAGGCCAGGGGTGTCCAACCTTGGCAACTTTAAGACTTGTGGACTTCAACTCCCAGAATTCCTCAGCCAGCAAAGCTGGAAGTTGAAGTCCACAAGTCTTAAAGTTGCCAAGGTTGGATACCCCTGCTCTAGGCTGACCAGTTGGGGAACTCTTGAGTTCTTCTGCTATGAATTTCTTTATTCTGCCCATCCTCAGATAATGAGAGAAACATGCTTTGTCACTCCCAGCCTAGAAATTCAGGGTTTAACACATTGTGTGCCAATTGTGGAAAATCAATTTTATGCAAACACAAGCAACAGAATATAATTCAACCTGTGTTTTAAACTTTAAAAGAGCTGATTTTAACAAATTCAGAGAAAGCCTAAGAAAAATTCCAGGGATGAAAATCATAAAGGGTAAAATAACTTGAGAAGCACGTGCAATCTGAAAAATATTATTATAAAAGCCCAATCCAACTTTGTCTTTTTCTATGAAAAAGAACAAGAACAAGAAATCAAAGAAAAAACCAGCTTGGTTGCACAAAGATCTCTCTGATAAACTGAAAGACAAAAAAGGTTAGTACAAAAAAATGGAAAAAGGGACACATAACTAAGATAAAATACCAACAAATCGCCCAAACTTGCAAAGATGAAGTCAGGAAAACTAAGGCTCAGAATGAAGTAAGACTTACAACAAAAGTCAAAGACAATTTTTTTAAAAAGTTTCTTTTAATATATAAATCACAAGAAAAAAGGTCAAGGAAAGAGTCAGTCCACTAAAGACCGAAGATGGCAAGGAAGTAACAGGCAATAGAGAGAAAACAGAGCTGTTAACCTATTCTTTGCACCAGTCTTCAAGCAAAAAGAAACTATAGCTCAACCTACCAAAAACATAACTGTAAAAGACAGACTAGAAATAAAAATTAAAATAAGCAAAAAAAAATGGCAAGCTCTGTCTGATCTTGACCAATACAAATCACTGGGACCTGACAGAGTACATCCCAGAGTTCTGAAGGAGCTGGCAGAAGTTATGTCAAAATCATTGTACCATATCTTTCAAAAATCCTGATGCACTAGGGAACTATCAGGGTGGTTTTTTTTCCCTTTCAAAAAAGGGGGAAAAAATCAGACACAGAAAACTATAGACGATATAAAATCTACCTTGCAGCGATCCAGATAAGATAAGATAGTCTTTATTGTCAAAATCAGCTCTATACTAAGGATCAGGTAGAACAGATTGTGATCCCCAATACCAAAAAGCTATTAGAAATAGCACATGAGAATCTTTGTTCTGGAAATTTCCATACGGGAATCTCTCCGCAAGACTTGTTCAAATAGTATTCAGCCTTGAATAATTCTGAGTGACTGTGTCCTCCAAATGTTCAGCAAATTCCTCACAATTCCTCAATGTTTGATTTCTCATCTCCTGGTAGGATCCAGGTCCCATTAAATAGAATTTTGGAATGGCAATCTGCAGATGCGGGAAGAACCAACAGATATTGCCTTTTCACTTCTCTTGACACCACAGTGTAAGCACACAACTAAGCTCGTTTTGATTCATTCCTTGTCTTCTGCCAAGGAATGGCAGAAATAAAGCAATACTGCTTTAGGCATCTCTTAGTTGCTTTGTCTCCCAGAATTCCTTGATAAACCAAGGAAGTCCCCTGAATCAACAAACAGGATGAGATCACTCAGGTGCTGTCACCTCAATATTTTGCCTAATTATCGAAGAGTCACTAATCTTGATTAGGGAAGGTATTGGAGCAAGTGATAGCCCTAAAACTTCATCCCTTTTGGCTAGAATCAATTATTTAATGGGTTGCTACTTTTCAGAGTCAAATTTCAAATATTATTGAGCAGGTTCAAAGGTATTTCTTGAGAAGAGTACTCTACTCCTTTACACACAATAGTATTTCCTATGCCTCCAGGCTTGAAATTTTGGGCTTGGACAATCTTGAACTGTGCTGCCTGTGGTCCAATCTAAGCATTGTACCATACAAATTGTCTGCAATAACATCTTGCTCGTCAATGACTTCTTCAGCTTCAATCACAACAATACATGGGCAAACAACCGATACAAACTTCAGGTAAACTGCTCCAAACTCAATTGCAGAAAATACAACTTCAGCAACAGAGTGGTCAACGCCTACCCAACTTCCTTGTTACAGCCTCAACCCCTCACAGCTTCAACCTCAAACTGTCTACCTTGGACCTCACCCCATTCCTAAGGGGGCGTGCATAAGCGCACCAGCATGCCTACCGTTCCTGTCTTACTGTTCCCATTTATTTGTATTTACTTCCTCTGTTCATGTTTATGTTCATACCTGTACTTGTTACCTTGTAAATGTTTGATAAATAAAAATAAATAAATAAATAAATAATGATTGGAAAATAACAAAGATCAAGCTATTCAACACCACAGACAATACTACTACCCTCCAAAAATACTTTGTCTGTGTATCAGAATGGTCAATCAAATGGCAACTTCAAATCTCAACAAATAAATGCTTTGTCTTACATATTGGCAGAAAAAAATCAGAAAACAAAGTACAAGCTAAATAGTCAAGACCTTGTTGAGGATCCACACTTTGTCAAGGACCTTGGAGTACTCATCTCAAATGATCTAAGTGCTAGAGGCCACTGTAACTACATCGCCAAAAAGGCATTAAGAGTTGTTAACCTAATCCTATGTAGCTTCTTCTCTATCACACTACTAACTAGAGCATACAAAACATTTGCTAGACCTATACTTGAATACAACTCATCAGTCTGGAATCCATATCATGTATCTGATATTAACACAAGTGAAAAAGACCAGAAATATTTCACAAGAAGAGTCCTCCGCTCCTCTCTTCATTGCAGAATACCTTATGCCACCAGACTTGAAACTCTAGACCTAGAAAACCTAGAACTACGCCACCACTGGTCCGATCTAAATATAGTATACAAAATCATACATTGCAATGTCCTACCTGCAAATGAATACTTCAGCTTCAATCATAACAATGTAAAGCCCACAATAGATACAAACTCAAGGTTAACCACACCAAACTTGACTTCAGGAAATACGACTTCAGCAACAGAGTGGTCAATGTTTGGAATACTCTACCTGGCTCTGTGGTTTCTTCCCCAAACCCCAAAAACTTTAACCTTAGACTGTCTGCTATAGACCTCACACTCTTCCTAAAAGGCCTGTAGGGAGAGTGCATAAGTGCACCAATCGTGCCTACTGTCCCTGTCCTATTGTTTTTTTTTTTCTTATATGTATCCATGTATTCATAACTATGTTTTTACTTATACCTATTATCTTGTAAGCAATTGACAAATCAAATAAATACTAAATACTAGGTTAGTTTGCCGGCAGTATGTGGATGTATGAATTGAAGAACACTAAGATAGTCTAGCATCTTAGATATTCCCCTAGATCAAGGCTGTCAAACTCACTGCCCATGGGCTGGATGCGTCACAGACTGGCCACACCCAGTGTGGTGAAGGGGAAAAAAAAGTTACAATATGTCACATGATGCCACTGTGACGACACGAGTTTGACACTCCTGCCCTAGATATTCCTAGGGGAATGGATGAGACTCTGAGCAGGCCAAATACTAGTCAAGATTGGCATTCTGATTGCAGCGAGCCCAGAGAGGGAACTAGAATTCCTACATGCTAAAAGTTTACACCCAAAAGAAGGAACCTCTGCCACGGAAATTTTCTTAGCAATCATTACAAATAATTTTTCAGTGATGATCGAATTTTCCATCATAGACTTTATTTGGTAATATATAATCATTCAAAGAACTTACCTTTTTCTGCTTGTAAGTTGTTATCAGATAACATTGGGATACCTTTTCTCAACATTACTAAAGGAGAAAGAGCCTAGAATAGTTCTTTGCAAATTCTTTGGAAATGGATATAACACACAGTGGAGGTTGTCATTCTGGGTTGTTCCCCACCAAGTATTTGGTGAGGTGATCGCCCTATACATCGTTTTTTAATGTGTTTCTAAAATTACGAAGAAGAAGTAACTTTGTCCTAGGTCACTGGGGTAGCAAATATTTTTCAGCCTTCACAAGCTCCCTCTCTCTCCTCCTCTCCCCCTCCCCCGCCCCCAGGGTTGTGCATCCAGGCTATTTCTTAATTCACAATTTTGTCACCTTTAACTTGACCTATGACCTCATCACTTCTGTAAGTTAGCACACACACACACGCGCGCACACACGCACACAGAGACCTGTAAAAACAAATTCAAGTAGAGGTGCTAAATAGCTTTGTGAGATCAAAACCAGGTTTTATAATTAGCTGGCTAGCAAAGACTGCATAGCAGGACAAGAAAAAACTTTAAAAATGTTGCATTCATGATGGGACTTTTGTCATTTTTGTTTTTAAAAATGTACGCTCTTTGGTATCAGTCTGATAGTTAAAAGTCCGTCTTTTTACAGTTTTCATGGACTCTGTAATAATATGCAGTACTTTGCAAAGATAAGGGTACAGATTCAATAAATGTTAGTGTCTACAGTAAACAAACAACGACAACACACACACACACACACACACACATGGGGGATGGAATGCAGCAGATCTTGGTCAGAATCAGAGAGCAAAAAGATTTTTTGACAATCGCAGTATGAGTTTCTGTAATTTACATCTTACTATATTTTTATGGGAGTGACACTCTTTGACTTCTAATGGGACCTGTCCAGTATGGTTGTACTACTGACATAGTTCTCATCTTCCTCAGAGCACACAATCCCCACAATCACACCAAGGTAATGCCTCACTGGGGGTCAAATATTTTATATAAAACTGAAGATAGCAAACATACCTAATGTAATGACTCGGGGCATGGCACAAAGGCAACCCAGTCAGATAATCAATAAGAGTCCCTTTAATAGCTCCGACTTAGCCCCCAATGTCCAGGTTACCTTCTGGCTGGAGAAAAGCTCTCCCAGGAACAGCCTTTAACTGCAGGGAATCAAGTCCAAAACATCGTCAACAAAAACTGCAGCTCAAGCCAAACTGAGGTAATTAGGAGCAAGAATTCCAGACATAAAGGCATGGCAAAATTCACACAGTTGGGAAGATAACCAGGAACACAGATAAGCAAAGACAACACAGGATAAAGTCACGATTGCTTCTAGCAGTTGCCGTAGTCAGCATTCAGTTCTTTTAAACTTTCATTCCCACGTGTGCCTAATGAAGGGAATCAGGACCCTTTCCTCCCCCCATAAGCCATGCAACCAACGTTGCTCTCTTCTCTGTTCCTCCCTGTATGCCCCAGGATGAAGAGGGGGTGGGCCTGGGTCTTCCTCTGAACTCCCTCTCCCTTGTTCTATCTTTCCCCTGATCTGCCCAGCCGGACATGACACCTAATGCTCCTGCCTCCTATTTTTCCCACAACAAAAATCCTGCAGGGTGGGTTGGGCTGAATTATTAGACCAATAACACCCACCTGGATTTTATGCTTAAGGAAGGTGAGAACTCAAACCTTCTGGTTTCAAGGTCAGCACTTAATCACAACACCAAACTGGCTCTCAGGAACGTTCTGGCATATTAAGTTACAGCACAGATGATTTTTTAAAAAACTTTTAATCTTATCATTTAAATGTTGAAATATTAAAATGCAGTATAACCTAATCTTGGTAATGGAAGAGTGTATTAAAAGAATAACCACAATAATAGTAAACAATAATAGTAATGAATATTCATTCAATGAATATAAATAGTTAGTGATGCCAAGAAAGATTCTGAGTACTATTTTCTATATTATATGAAAGGAGACAGAAAATCCTTATGACTGCTGAGAATTTATTATTGTTCAGATTGTTCTTAGAACATCTTTTCTCTCTTTTTTTCCCCAGAGGGTATGAACTGCATGAACAAAGATCATGGGTGTGAACATATCTGCCGGGAGACACCCAAAGGTGGAGTTGCCTGTGAATGTAGGCCTGGCTTTGAACTTGCCAAAAACCAGAAGGATTGCAAATGTAGGTAGACGTATGCAACATTTCAAATGTCCAATGTGCTTTATTTTCCACAGTGCTGTTCTTATCTAAAATCTGGAAAACAGTTTGATTTTATTGACTAGAGCTTTTTGCTGAAGTGTTTTTTTTTTTCCCTGTAAGAAGCAACAGAAATTGAATCGTTTAGAACAGGGGTGTCAAACTCACGGTTTCACAGTGGCATCATGGGATGTATCCCAATTTTTTTCCCTTCACTAAACCAGGCATGGGCGTGGCCAGCATGTGACACATCCAGCCTGCAGGCTGCAAGTTTGACACCCCTGATTTAACAGATTAATTTTCCAACCATTTCTATGAAGCTAAAATGATAGTTGAAAATTCGAATATCCAACCCTAGTTAATCTTCTCTGTGGCATTTGCTGCCTCCTGAGCCAGTTTAATAATCATTATCTGTTCCCAATGATGAGGAGTTAGAGGTGCCAATGCTTTAGCCGGTGTTGGCCTTCATATGCATTAAGTTCGTCCCCAAAACTTAGGATGTCATAATGTATTGGTGTAGTTAATATATATTCCGATCCAAGCAGTGTGGCCCTTTGCAACCAATAGATGGAAATTTTGTCAATGCAGAGATTTTCTAAGTGCCAACCAGAATTTTGGCCAGCACAGCTGGTTTATGCCATAATCTTTCAATTTTGATTTTCAGATCTTGATATTTTGTAGTCTTTTCCAATGTATTGTGTTCTATTCTACTAGCACCTGACAATGCCACATCAATTATCTGTATTTTCATCTTTTCAACCACAGCTATATCTGTTGTGTTATTATTATGTATGGGCAGTTAGATGCTTAGTTTAAGACTAGTAGAAACTTAATCATTGAATAATTATTCAATAATATTTATTTCTAAAAATTTGTACACTGCCTATCTAACCTAAGGGTCTCTGGGCAGTTTATAAAATTAATTCCTTACTCCGTCGTACGTTCCTTCTACTTTTCAACGATCTTGAGTTGCTCAAAAACACAATGTGGCCCCCAATGAGTGAACATGATTCTGTTGTTTTACTGGCTCTCAGATTTTAAGTTGAATTTTGACTGATGATTAAAGCAGAAGAAATAATTTTGGGGTTCAACAGTCCATAGTGAAAGCCAGTGTAGTGCAGAGGTCAAGGCATCAAGGTAGGAACTTGATGTCCTCAAGTTCTAATCTTGCTTTAGACATGAGGCCAACTGGGTGGCCTTGGACCTATCACTCTCTTATATAGCCCTAGGAAGGAGGCAATGCTAACCTACTTCCCAAACAACTTGGCAAGAAACTTGGAGGGACTACTCCAGGCAGCTTTCGAGAGACAAAAACTGATTTAAAAGGACACCCACATACACCCACATATTAACGTACATGTGTACCAGTGGTGGGATTTTAAAAAAAATGTTTGCTACCAGTTCTGTAAATGTGGCTTGGTGGGTGTGGCAGGGGAAGGATACTATAAAATCTCCATTCCCACCCCACTCCAGGGGAAGGATACTGTAAAATCCCCATTCTGTCCCTACCCCACTAACCTGCTTTTCAGTTCCGTTCTCCTGTGCAGGGCAACAAAAGAAGACGAGGCAGAGAAGAGATGGGGGCGGGGCCAGTCAGAGGTGGTATTCTGAACTACTCAAAATTTCCACTACTGGTTCTCCGAACTACTCAAAATTTCCACTACCGTTTCTCCAGAACTGGTCAGGACCTGCCTGAATACCACCTCTGATGTGCCCATGTACACGCACACACACATGCACACACACACACACACACACACACACACACACAAAGAAACAGTCCGTGATGTGACTGGCAGCATACCACTAATTTTTTTTTTGTAGTCTTGTAAGAATGAAGGGAATCTTAAATGACAAGATTTATCATTAATATATAGAGAGAAATATGTAAAGAGAAAACAAAGAAACAGCTGAAGCATTGCTAGCTTGCTTGCTTTATTGATGAATGTGAACAGGAGTGTGAAGAATCACAAGTGGGCTCAGAAAATGGGAGTAAAGCAAGCAGGCATTAAATTAAATTGAATGTTAAAACTGTCCAGTCTGCCAAACAATTGTACACCATGTTCTTTTTTTTTTAAAGCAAGCAAGCAGAAGTTTGGGAATTGGGAAAAACAAGAGTTAGCTGCAACACATTTGAAAATAGAAAAGCCAGGAACAAAATAATGCAGAGCAGCTTGATACATATCAATAGTTTCCTTGCTCACACCAACTTCATAGTTTCATCAGAATGGTTTTATTTTGACAGAAGAACAGTTGGATAACTCTAGAACATACTATAAACTACTAGGGTAGAAATTGCCACTGAGGGAGAAAAATTAACTTAGTGGCATCAGAAAGTACTTTATAGTGATAGAATCAGTTCTGCTTTCCCTTAACAGTTCATTCATCAGACAAATTTCCAAAAAAGGGAAGGGTCAAGATCATTTTTTTCCCCTGTTTGGTGATGTAGGGGCAAGGGAATAAGGGTTGATTTATGGACTTCTGGGAGGCTGCTTTAGAACAAAATATGGAAACTAGGAATAAAATGCCTGTAAGATGATCCAAAGTAAGTTTTGCTGCACACATAGCAAAATAGAATTTATATGCAAATATGCATAGCATATAGTTTATGAATAGATTTTAAAAGAATATTAATTGAAAGCTAATATGTTTTACAAAAAAAATGGGTATATATTTTACACTTAGGGATGATATGGCTAGCAGAGGTTTAATTCCCCTTGAAATTAAGTATTAAAAAACTGGACATTTTTGAGTAAAAAAATAAAGTCAAAGAAATAATTAGTCCACTAATGGAAGAAAATGGCAAGGAAGTGACAGGCAGCAGGAAAAAAGCAGAGCTGCTTAATTCTTTCTTTGCATCTGTCTTCATACAAAAAGAAAAAAGCCTACCGAAAACAGACAGTCTAGGAATTCAACTTAAAACAGGCAAGAAAATGGTAAGACAACTCCTGTCTACCCTAGACTAGTTCAAATCACCAGGATCTGATGGATTATATCCAGAAGTTCTGAAGGAGCTGCCAGACATGATCTTGGAGCTATTAAACCGTATCTTTCAAAGATCCTAGAGCACTAGGGAACTGCCAGAAGACTGGGAAAGAGCTGATGTGGTTCACATATTCAAAAAAGGGAAATTTCCAGCAATCCAGGAAATTTCTTGTAATGCAGGCAATTCCAGACCAATCAGACTGACATCAATATCTGGAAAGATCTTGGAAAAGATAATCAAGCAAAAGATCTGCAAAGCCAACATGGGTTTGTCAAAAAGAGATAATGCCAAACAAATAGTATTTCATTATTTGATACAGTGACCAAATTAATCGACCAGCAGTGGATATGATATACATGGAATTCAGTAAGGCATTTAACAAAGTAGACAACAACTTACTTTTTGGTAAGCTAGAAAAATGTAGGATAGACAGCAGCATCATCAGATGGATTTGTAACAGGCTTACAAACCATACTCAATGTGTAGTCATTAATGGAACTACATCTACATGGAGGGAAGTAAGCAGTGGGAAACCCTGATTTTTTTTTGTCTTAGTTCAATATTCTTCAATATCTTCATAAACGATAATTGCCTTGTTTATTTATAAATGTTCACAAATCCTCTGCTTCGTTATCTTTTCCTGTTTTCTTATAATCTGATGAGGGAGAGTCTTTTCATTCAGGATGGCTAAGTTTGAGCTGGCTGTTTACATTACAGCCTTTTAATTTTTATCAGTCCAGGAATCCATACATGATCATGAAGTATATTTCTGTGACAACAGAAATATATGAATTTGGGGCATATACTATGAGTAGATAATGGACAGCACAAAACCCCTATGCTTATAGTTCTAAAGATAAGGGAAGCAGGAGAAGCGGAAGACAAGAGATAAGATGGATGATTAGCTTTCCAGGTATTGAGATTGAACTGATAGGTCTGTAGTTTCCTGCGTCCTCTTTTTTTATCTTTCCTGAAGATTGGAATCACATCAGCTCTTTTCCAGTCTTCTCATGCCGTGGGAGCTCTGAGAAATTTCATTTGGTGGTTCTGACATCCCATCTGTCAGCTGTCGACTCATAAAACATTTCTATGCCCGTTTTATAGTTGCCAACAGAAAAGTGGGGTGGGGGGGGGGAAGGAGTTTGAAAGAACAGTACAGCAGTTTGGAATCGAAAGTGCATTCCATTCACATCTTGCAAAGATTATAACTAAGCGACTGGAGTTTCTGCTGCGCAAATCTCTAATTGGAGAACATGATTGGCTATGGACATGTTTCATTGGAGAATATGAATTATAATACACCCAGAGGGGTGGGGGAAAACCAGGATCAAGGGTGACAGTGAATTACTCAGAATCGGCTACACACAGGTCATACTGACATGTTAGCTCATAATAAATCCTCTGGAGTTTTTGAAGCTTGGCTTGAATCTCATGATTTAATTAGGGCCACTGCTGGAATCCTGACATCCACTCCTTCAATGTCCTGGAATATAATCATCCGGTCCCAGATATTTGAATTGTTCCAAAGCGGATTGGTGTTCTGTTATCAATTCCGCCTCTATTTGGGTCAACTTTACTGTTCTGTCCACAGTGGTGCTTTTGACAGGTTGAGATTTTTTTTCTCTTTTGTGTAAAGACAGATGCAAAGAAGGCATGAACAGTTCTGCTTTCTCCTTGTTGCCTGTCACCTCCTTGTCATCTTCTGCCATTAGTGCCATTAGTTTCCTCTACTTTCTTCTTGCTACTTACATATTGGAAGAAAGTTATTTTGGGCATTTCGTGCATGTCTTAGTTCATTACTTTCTTATTTAGCATTTATTTTAGTGCAATACTTCTTTACTTAAATTATTACTTAGGTGAGGCAATCAGTGAGTCTAGTTAAAAACATGGTGTTAAGAGCCGTTTATTTATTTGCAAAACTTCTGTACCACCCCAATCTCATGGCATTCACTTACTTTTCTTACTGTATAAAGCCATTTTTGTTCAAGACCCTTTCTTCATATCAATAAAATATATAGTCTGTGTTTTAACAAAAGCAAACAACTATATCATCTACTTACAGCCTTGTGGACTGTGCCTCAAAGGAGTGTACACTGTAAATAGTGTTTGGAACAGGTGGAAGCCCCTCATAAAAAAGGAATGGAAGTACATTCTTTAATGACTTTACTTTTAGTGACATTTCATTGGGACTAATAACTTTTTAAAACTGTTGCTCTTTAGCAGGGAAATTTGGGGAGACATTTATCAATCAATGTCATGTGCATTGCCTTTCTAAGTTGTAAATCATTGTATGTGTCTGGAACACAGAAAGAACTAATTGGCTTTATTGTTGCTTTATTCATATATATGTATATACATATTTTTGGGGAAATAACTAGTAACCTGTAACTATGGAAATGGAGGCTGCCAACACACGTGTGATGACACAGATAGTGGCCCTGTGTGCGGTTGTCATCAGAAATATGCATTGCATTCAGACGGCCGAACATGCATTGGTAAGTACCTTTCTATAATTGTGTGATGTCCGTTGTAGAAAAGGATTTGCTAAGCAATCTTAACGTTATTTGATAAGATTGGATTGTGAATGTCATGTAAGCCAACAAATAAATATAATTATAACGATGCATTAGCTGATTAAGGATTTGTCACTTTAAACAAAAATGAGCGTCTGGCCAAATCCCAGCTGATTTTGAGGAGTGAGTTACGTATTTCTGACTGAAATCCACATCTAGATTTTTCTCCAATCTAACAGTGTCTGATATTTAACTAATTCTGATAGATAACAGATGATGGCATTTTTATTTCATTTTTAAATGGAATCTGAATATAAAAGCCAGAAAGTCCAATAATAATTCCTACTTAAATTTTACTGTGAAACATTGAAGAAAATAGAAGCTCCGTTTTCATGAACCAGAGCTGATAATGCATACTATACCATTTATACAGAATTTTCTCTTCTTTAAATATGGATGCATTAACCAAAGTTAGCTTATACCTATAGAAAAATAAATAGTCATCTGTTAAAAAAATGTCTAATTCCATGAAGCTAATATATACAGTATGTTAAAGACTACTGAAGCCAAGTAACCAACCCTTCTTTAACAAACTTTGATTATGTAAAGCAGAGGTTTTGGTCCCAAACATGGTAATATCTCAGCCTGGCGTTAGTTCACAACTATTAGCTTAGGTGAAATGAATATATTCCATTTTAAAAAGTGGACAGATTAAGATTCTAAGTAAAATGTAACTGCTATGCTAGGTTCAGGATATTTGGGGATTCTCCATAGTTGTACTTTTGAATAATTAAGAATCATCCTAATAGGAATATTCACATAACTGCAGAGAACAATCTTAGGTTGTGGATGGCTTGGGGATCTGAGTATTGATAATTGAAGGTTCTGAGAACAAACAAACCATGCTTAAATTTCTATCCTGTATCTTTTAATGATTTTTGGTTTGGCATACTGTTGAATCACTGAAAACTATACTTTCTCCTTCCATTTTCGCAATGTTGCTATATAATATGATGTCATGTTACACTATTTGTTCCGATGTAAGTCGCATATTGCTGCTTGTGTGTGCATTTTTTTTACACCTCCTTCTCCACTTTCTGAGTAGAGTTTTCTCTTAGATTTTTGTTCATTTTTTTTTGTTTTGTTTTCATTTTATTCCTGCTTTCTGGTGATGGTTCCTGATTGCCTGTCTTGTATGATATCTGAAGTTAATAAATTATTTCTGGAAAAACAAAAACTCAAAAAAAAAAGGAAAAAAAATGCCAAACCAAAGCCTCTATTGCAGCCTGATCCCATCTAGAACTCGATTTCTTCCTAGAACAACAGAACCATTTAGCTTCTCCACAGATAAACCCTGCCAGCTTCTTTCCCTTCCTGTGATTTCTTTTGCTCCTTGTTTCTCCTTTCTCTTTACTCTCCTCAGTGATGTCTGCAATTTTGGCATCACTGCAGGGATGCAAATATTTGCAAAGGCGCCGAAGTTATATGTTTGTCTAATCCAGGAGTGTCAAACTCGATTTCATTGAGGGCCCCATTAGAATTGTGTTTGACCTGGGAGGGGGGAGGCTGCGTGTGGTCAACTTGAGGTCACTCATGTCAGGGGCACCTGTGGTGGCCCGAGTGCTCTGCTAGCGAGAACAGACTCCCAAGCTCTGTTTTTGGCCGCAACGGCCTCCTGCAGCCCTCTGCCAGTGAAAACAGAGCTTAGGAGGGCTGCATGCGGTCCTTGAGCCCTCCATTTTTGACCAGGATGGCCTCCTATAGCCCTCTGCCAGCAAAAACGGAGCTCGGGGGGGCATTGGCAAGCTCCTGAGCTCCATTTTTGCTGACAGAGGCACTGTAGGCCACTCCTTCACTGTTTCCAGGGTGGCCCTGTGGGCCAGATCTAAGCCCTCCACGGGCCAGATCTGGCCTGCGGGCCTTGAGTTTGACACCCCTGGTCTAATTCATTTTGTTTTTGTTTCTTTGGCTTATTCTCTTATTTTATGTCTGCTGCATGTACAAGTTCCTCCCTTGTGTTTTGTTTTGTTTTTTTCTTTGAAATGCAGTCCTCCATTTTATATAATTTTAATTCCGTCACCACTGCTTTCCGTATGATTTAACCCACTCTTTACTCATATGATCTCTTTTCATCCCTGCAAATGAATCGTTTGGGGGTATATTTAATTTGCTGTAATGCTGAATTGGAGCTTTTCATATACCAGACATCAGAAATTCCCTGCAAGATGCCATATCACTAACACCACCCTTTGCTATGCTGCATGCGTCAAAAATTATTAGTCTCTTCCTATGACATCTTTTTTTGTAGCAGTGAATGTTTAGTTAGTTGTGTTCCATTAGACAAGCAGGCAACCAGCACTGCCCAATTTGTTTCATTTTTAAGTTTGTGTTTCTTTTATGTTATCTTTTATTTTAAAAAATGCATGCATTTTTTTAAATTTCTTGTGTTTTATTTATTTTTATTTTTTTAAAAACAAAACCAACATGAGCACATTTCCATGCCCACCCATCACCGGATTCTTGTAGCTCTGTTCCATGTTCAAAAACCTGCATTTGTCGACATGTCATACTTACCTTCCTCCCCCCTTCTTTTTTAACAATATGTTTACTTTAAATGTTATAATTATGTTTCTAAATTAACACCCTTCTGGGGCATCCTTTCTTGTGTATGTGTTTTTATTAGTGGGAGATCAGTTCCTTAAGTGTTGGCTGGTGAATGACTTTTGTTTTCACCCTCTTCTAGCACGTCTAGCACTTCTTTCCTCCCTCCAACGCACCTTGGTTTGTGTCTGGGGTTTGAGTCACATTTCTCAACGGGGTTTTCATGTTTTCATGCTTTAGTTGCCCAAAGCCAAGAGACTGTCTTCCACAGTGGAAAACTGGGCTTCTCATTAACCAAGTGCTCCATGTTTGTCCCTTCCTTTGTTTTAGAGAAGGATGAGGCTGCAATTGAGAGCTCTGAGTTCAATGCCACGTCAGTAGCTGATGTGGACAAGCGGGTGAAACGGCGGCTACTTATGGGTAACACTTTTCTTCCACTTCCTTTGATGTGCTCCCAACTTTGTCTTTCTCTGTGGGGATGAGGGGTTCTTCAGTTATTTTTGTACTTAATTTGTTCATCTCTGTGCTGACGTTCCTAACTGGTTAAGAATCTTGAGTTTTCATTGAAAAAAAAACCATTTTTCTGTTTTACATCTACTTTCTCTGTATACGCAATCTATTTATAACCTTATAATGTTAAATGTTGAAAGTATTTGCTGCAAAGGAGAAAACATTGGCCACTAACTTACTTACCTGATGCATATTCACTTTTCACCTATGACTTGTATCATTCTATGACTACAAACCTATTGAATATGTATTTGATACATGATGATGCATGATGACATTAATATATGATGCATATAAACTGCATATTAACATGATTCTTGAGCTTAAGGTTAAAGTAGTGATGTTGTAAAATAATTGATCTTTTATATGAGTCTTTAAAACAATGGTTTTCATTATACTTTGGTCATAGAATAATATATGTTTCCTTGAAGTAATTTTGAAATTATTGGAAAAATCTCCTTGCCTACTGTAGTCAATAAGCTGTCATGTGCTTTTTTCTAATCAAGATGCTATATAAATATAGCCAAATATAGTATCTGCTGTTTTTTTCTACTTTATTTTAAGTATTTAAGCTGGTAAATGCAGAAACAATAATTATTTATTGCTCTTGTGAGATTATTCCTTCCTTTTATATAGCATTTAATTAGAATTGTAGTCATATTTAGTCATATTAGTCATTTTACCTGTGAATGTAGGTTAAAAACAATTATCTAAAGAAGAATGTATTATTCATGTATTATTTCAGATGGATTTCAAATTTCCCATGAACTTGTTCTCTTAACCTGTGCATCTCTACTGTGCAGAAAGTTAAAATTTATTTAGAATACCAACCTTCCATCTAAACAAACAGGGTGGGAATAGTGAGAGTTCCAAGGCAAGTGGAGAAAACAGATTGTAGATAGTTGTATAAACCTCATCCATCATTCAAAAACAATATAGTTGAGATAGTTCAAAACTGAGACATTACTAGCATTATATATGATCCGATAGTTGAAAATCAAGATAGCAACCAGTATCATGATCAGAGCTCCCCCACTCCCCCATTATATACAACTTTCTTGAGTTTTCAGACTGACAGACTTCTCTGAGTTGGTGATGTTTTTCCATCTTTCTTCCTCCAAACCTTGTTTCCAGGGTTTCTATGAAGACATCTGTCTCTCTGTCTGTCTACCTTCCTTTCTACATCTATCTATCTATCTATCTATCTATCTATCTATCTATCTATCTATCTATCTACCTACCTACCTACCTATCTACCTATCTATCTAAACTGCCCATCTCCCTCACAAGGGGCTACAGGTGGTTTACAGATAAGATATCTTTTTCAAAAAGTTTTATTTGCTTTATTTGTATAACATATAAAAATTCAATTTCAGTCCAAGAGTGTGTTGTCTGGGTACAATTGTTTTTAGAAGATCGTAATCAAAGTGTTTACAATAAACAAATAAAAAATCCTTCTAAGCCTCCCGGAATTACTTGAGTGAGTTGGGTGGTCATATCAATTTTCATAACTAAATAAACAAACGAACATAACATGTTGCTTTTTCCTGTGAACAACAGAAGAGTATTTAAAATTTCCTGCTGTGTTTCCACTACACAATATTCTCCTGGCACTATACAGCAAGGTAATGATTATCTAGTTGTAGGATCAGACCTAAAATTTTTTGGATGGAAGACCACTAGGAAATCCAGGCCAGTAGATTAGATTGGGAATTTTTAAAAAATCACCCTGAAGAAGGAAATAACAAACTACTTTTTTTTTTGAAAACAATTTTATTGTTTTTTTTTTAAAAAAAAACAAACAAAACATAAAAACATCAGCTCTCTTCCGTACATATATACAAACAGTGTGTCAGTTGGTTCATCAGTTTTGTGCATTCATTTCGTAGTCTCAATTACGGTTATGTTACATAATAACTCAATCAATCCAAACTTATATGTCTTCATATCATTATTAAAAAATCATTTGACTATAATTTTATTCATTCATACTTTATGAGATAACTATAATTTAAGTAATTTATTCTATAACAAATCATATAATCATACCAAATCTATCCTAAAAAACACTTTATAGATATGATGTCAAATAACAAAAGAAAAAGAAAAAAACAAAGATATTCCTTATTATCTAACATTCTAAATATTCTATTATTGTATTTTATGATCCAACCATTGATAGAAAAGGTCCCAAATTTTATAAAATTGTTTATCTTCTTGCTCTCTAATTTCAAATGTCAATCTACTCATCTCAGCACATTCCAATATTTTCTTAATAATTTCTTCCGGCAATGGAATTTTCTCATTTTTCCAATTTTTAGCAAATACAATCCTAGCCGCAGTTAATACATTTACAATCAGATATTTCAAGTCTTTACTGTATGCATCTGGTAAGATTCCCAATTAAAAAAACTCAGATTTCAAATCTATGTGTTTCTTTGTCATTTTTTCCAACCACATGAGGATTTTAGTGCAGTATTTTCTAGCATCTTCACAAGTCCACCACATATGGTAGTATGAGCCAGGTATCTGATGACATTTCCAGCATTTTTCAGATTTATTTTTGAACATTCTTGCTATCCTTGTCGGGGGAAAATGCCACCTGTAAAACATCTTATACAGATTTTCTTTATAAGCTGTTGACATTGTCATTTTATAATTTTGCGACCATAGTTTTTGCCATTTCTCTAAATCAATCCCATATCCAAAATTCCTCCCCCAAGCAATCATAGTTTCTTTAACTTGTTCTTCCTCTAGCTTAATTCCCAGTAAATAACCATATAGTTTTTTAATCACCTTTTCATCAGTACCTGTCAAAATATTATCTAAATCAGTCTGTTTATCATAAAATCCCTCTGTTTTAGAATCTTCATCATACCTTGAGTGTATTTGCACATATGAAAACCAATTCATCTTTATACCTTGTTCCTCTAGATTTTGTATCGATTAGTAGTTCACCCTTTTCATCTAATAATTCCCCATATCTAAGTGTTTGTTCCTTCTTATAGATTATAGGATAGGAAAATGCTTCAATAGTCAATAACCAAACTGGAATTTTCAGATAACATTGTTTTTTTATCTTCTCCCAGTTTAACCACAAAGACTCCCGTATATAATGTCTTCTAAAGTAACCCTGTGTTTTAGTTCCCTTATACCATAAAAAAGCATGCCAACCCAACAACAAATCATGACCTTCTAGTGTCAACAATCTAGTCTTTCTTAGTGTTATCCATTCCTTAACCCACATCAAATTTGCAGCTTGGTAGTACAACTCCCAATTAGGCAGGCCAAAACCTCCTCTAATTCTAGCATCTTGCAAGAGCTTTAGCTTTATCCTCGCTTTCTTACCTTGCCATATATACTTCAACACAATTTTATTTAAGTCCTCAAAATAGTCTTTTCTGAGCCTAATTGGTATTGTTTGAAACAAAAATAAGATTCTGGGTAAAATATTCATCTTGATTGTTGAAATTCTCCCTATTAATGACAGTTGTAAGTTTTCCCATTTCTTCAAATCTAAGGCTATCTGTTGTTTAAGTTTAATATAATTATTCTCTTTTAATGTACTACATCTTGATGTCAAGTATATCCCCAAATACTTGACCTTGTTCGTAACTCGGATTTTCGACAGGTCTGCCAGTTCTTCTCTTTGTCTTAGTAACATGTTCTTTGACAAGACCTTTGTTTTATCTTTATTTATTTTCAGACCAGCCCCCTCACCATATGTCTCTATCTTTTCCAATAGCTTCGGAGCTGTTTCTAAAGGATCTTCCAAAATAAAGACTAAGTCATCCGCAAAGGCTTGCAATTTGAATTCTTCCTTTTTAATTTTCATTCCTTTTATACTTTTATCTTCTCTAGTATTTCTATTCAACACTTCCAAAGTCAATACAAATATCCAAGGAGATAGGGGACATCCTTGTCTTGTGCCTTTTCTTATATTAATAGAGTCTGTAAGTTCTCCTTCCATCATTACCTTCGCTGTTTGCTCATGATAAATAGCTTCTATTGCTTGGATAAATCTTCTGGCAAAACCCATCTGTTCCAATAGAAGTAACATAAATCTCCAGTTCACATTGTCAAATGCCTTTTGGGTATCTAGGAATATCAAAGCCATTTGTTTTTCAGGATGTGCCTCATAGTATTCCAAAGTATCCAGAATTACTCTCATATTGTCTCTAATTTGTCTCTTTGGCAGAAATCCATTTTGATCTGGATGAATAAAATTATTCAGATATTTTTTTAGTCTTTCTGCTAAAATTGAAGCAAAGATTTTATAGTCTGCATTTAATAAAGAAATCGGTCTATAGTTCTTAATTTGCAGTGGATCAGCCTCTTCTTTTGGAATAAGTGTAATATAAGCCTCTGACCATGTTTTAGGTATCATCTTCTTTGACATAGCTTCATTCATGACTTCTAACAATGGAGGGTCAATGATTCTTGTAATATTTTGTAGAATTCTGCCGGGAGCCCATCTGGACCTGGTGCTTTCCCATTATTTTGTTTAAGTGCTTCACTTAATTCCATCATTGTTATATTACTTTCTAGCATTTCTAGAAAGCATTTCTTTTGTATTATTGGGTGTATCAATTTGTTGTTTAATTTTTATTTCTTTATATTCGTTGTCGTGATTTTTAACTGGGTGAAGAGTAGAACTCTTTTCAGGTCCTCTGAAATATATATTACTCTTTTTTATGTTAACATGGATTTGACATCATACACAGAGGATACAGTAGACATACTGATTTCATCATGAATTATGAATAAGGGTTCTTTCCATTAGGAATCTGAAATTAATGTTAAAGTCCATAGAATGAAATACTTCACAATTTTAAAAAAAGTCTTCTAATTCTTCTGTAGTGTGTGTGTGTGTGTGTGTGTGTTTGTGTGTTTTAATCCATTTAAAGTGTTGAATTACCTGGACCAAAGCACCCATTAACAAAATCTTTATTAGATTTAGTGTAGCAGCCCACTCCAAAAGACTCTGGACAGCTTACAATATAATAATTGTACAATTAAAACAGTTAAAATGTTTTTTAAAAACCATAATAGCTGGTTTTAAATTTAGATGCTGATAAATTAGCTATACTCTTTAGTGAAGGTGTAATAAGAATAAATATTCATTAGAAATGGAACAAAATCTGATGTAGTGGGTTTTGTGTTTTTGTTTACAAAAATATCTTTTTCTCCAACCATCATCTTTTCTTGTCCTTTAACAATGGAAAACTAGACTAGGATGAAAATGTCTACAAGTGGTAGGCCCTAGGCTTTATTTTCCCCATCCCTGCATTTCTGATTTGGGTTTCTTTCACCTGCTATTACCACCTCTGTTAATGGTCCTCGTGCCTCAGAAATGTCATAAAAAGAACTGGAATATATCATTATCATCATCTTTTAATGACCACATAATCCCTTGCAGGCTGGAGTCTGGGCAACTGAATGAAGCTAGCAGAGTATTTTAATGGCCGGATGCCCTTCCTGTCACCAATTTTGAGTTTTGTTCAGCAGATATATTTTCATTCTGCCCAGAGAGAAAAATATCTGCCTCTACCTAGAATCAAACACACAACCTCCTGATTGTGAGGCAAGAGCTCCACCTCTAGGCCACCACGCCACTCCTAACTGGAATATGTCATGGGGAGTTATAATTTTGAAAGCCCTAACTAAGCCCATACTAAATAAAGGTATAATGTTTCTATCTTTAAAGTTGTACAACATAAAACAACACAATCAAAAGGAAAAAGGGAATAATGTAGAATTTCACAATGATTTTTGATATTTCATTACAAGTTAGGTAAGAACTTGTACATAAATACTTTCTCCCCCCTATGGGTTTTCATTGCATAGTCATTTGAAATGTTCAGAGAGACATCTTCCAACTGAGGTTAACCGCTATGTTTTCAGTAGAGGATAAAATAGAAACAAGTAGGTGTTACCTTCACTTGATCAATCTCTGGAAAAAAAGTATACTTCTCTGCAAAAGAAATATCCACAACAGTTAAAATATGGCATATGTTAAAATTGATCATCTTTGTGTTCTGGAGTACCATAAAGCATGGTTGTCTCTAACCTGTTGGCTTGCCTGGGCCATACTGAATGAAGAGGAATTATGTTGGGCCACATATAAAATATATAAAATAGTTAATGTATATAAATATATACATTAACTATGTTTTATATAAATATACATTAACAAATATGTGGTGGCTTAGTGGCTAAGATGCTGAACTTGTCGATCAGAAAGGTCGGCAGTTCGGTAGTTCGAATCTCTAGCGCCGCATAATGGAGTGAGCTTCTGTTACTTATCCCAGTTTCTGCCAATCTAGCAGTTTTAAAGCATGTAAAAATGCAAAGAGAAAAATAGGGACCACTTTGGTGGGAAGGTAACAGCATTCCGTGTGCCATCATGCCCACATGACCACAGAGACATCTTTGGACAGTGCTGGCTCTTCAGCTTTGTAACAGAGATGAGAACCTCCCCCTAGAGCTGGAAATGACTAGCATGTATGTGTGAGGGGAACTTTTATCTTTACCTAGATAAATAACAAATTTATTTTATTTTTTAAATATTTTTATTATGTTATGGATCTGTCTGTGGGATGGATACACCTGCCATAAAGTATTCATTTTATTGAAAACATACTTTGCTGGGGAGCATAATTCCATTATTTTGTTTTTAAAATGTGAATAATATAAAGATTGACAAATAACAATTGGTAATGACATTCAAATTTTAAAGTATTGGAATTATATTTTACACATCAAAGCAACATCATGAATCACTGATATAGGAAACATTCTTCTATTAGTGATTGCTTATAGTTTATTTTTTCTTTCTTTCTTTCTTTCTTTCTTTCTTTCTTTCTTTCTTTCTTTCTTTCTTTCTTTCTTTCTTTCTTCTTCCTTCCTTCCTTCTTCCTTCCTTCCTTCCTTCCTTCCTTCTTTCTTTCTTTCTTTCTTTCTTTCTTTCTTTCTTTCTTTCTTTCTTTCTTTTAATAACTGAATTGGTAGACTAGATTTAAAGTGAGGCTATTGTAGCCAGATGAAATCCTATGGCTATTCCTGCAGCAGGACCGTACCTTAACCATTCCGATGATACTATAAAGTTACTTTACAGTTTTCAAAGTATGCTTTATTTGGCATGTCTCTTTGCAACTGGGTATTAACCCAAAATTGTGAGTTCAAAGAAATTGTTCTATGGGGATCAGGTTACAATAATTCTATATAAGAATAAAGAGCAAGGTGTGTAGTACCTAAATATAATAAATAAACACATAAGAAGATTGAATGTAATACATTGCATTCAAATATAAATACATATTATATTTAACAGATTTAACAGATAATCAGAGTTGGAAGGGATCTTGTAGGTCATCTAGTCCAACCTCCCGCCCAAGCAGGAGACCCTACACCATTTCTGACAAATGGCAGGCCAATCTCTTCTTGAAAGTCTCAAGTGATGGCGCTTCCACAACTTCTGAGGGCAAGTTGTTCCATGGGTTGATTGTCCTCACTGTCAGAAAGTTTCTCCTTATTTCCAGGTTAAATCTCTCCTGGTTCAGTTTCCATCCATTATTCCTTGTCTGGCCTTCAGGGGCTTTAGAAAATAGCTTGACCCCTTCCTCTCTGTGGCAGCCCCTCAAATATTGGAAGACCTCTATCATGTCTCCCCTGGTCCTTCTCTTTACTAGACTAGACAAGCCCAGTTCCTGCAACCGTTCATTGTATGTTTTAGCCTCCAGTCCCCTCATCATCCTGGTTGCTCTTCTCTGTACTTTTTCTAGAGTCTCAACAGCTTTTTTATAATGTGGTGAACAAAACTGGATGCAGTACTCTAGGTGTGGTCTTACTAAGGCTTTATAGAGTGGTATTAGTACTTCCCTTGATCTTAATTGTATCCCTCCCTGTTAATACAATTTACGATTGCATTAGCTTTTTTGGCTGCTGCTGCATACTGCTCCCTCATATTTAGCTGGTCACTATGTATTATACTTGAAGATGCTTGATTTTATGTTTCATAGAATCCAGCAAGGTACTAGAACTAGGAGATATATAGTATTGAATTGAATTCTTTATTGTCATTGAACATATATACACAGTATACATACTACGAAATTTACAATATTGCACTCATGACTGCCATTTAAATTAATTCTCAAAACTGTTAGGTTTTGATGCTAGGATATTTTCTGGTCTGCTGTTATTGACCAAACAGTAATGAAAATAAGTGTAAGAATTGAAATGAAAAAAAAAAAAAAAGCCCAACCACTCTTGCCTTGGATGCTGAAATAAAAGCTATACAATACCTCCATTGTTAGATTGGGAAATCTAAGAGAGCGGGGGAGGGAGGGAGGAAGAGAGTCCCAACCAAAAGAAAGCAATGATAAATCACTTCCATACTATACCTAGATGTACAGTATCTTGTGTAAATCCTCAGGAGCTGAGCTCAACTTAAACAGACTTCATCCTATTTTGCTTAAGCAGGACCTCCTTACCATCTTCTCCCATTAGTAAACCAATTGTTTCCTTGACTTTTTTCTTTTTATTTTCTACGTATTAAAAGAAACTTTTTATTATTATTTCTGACATTTTTATAAGCCTTAGTTCATTCTGAGCCTTAGCTTTCCTGACTTCATCTTTGCAGGTTTTAGCTACTTGCCGGTGTTCTGTCCCCCGTTCCATTTTCACACTTGTCCTTTTTGTCTTTCAGTTTATCAGAGAGTTCCTTGTACAACCATGCTGGTTTTGTCTGGGTTGTCTTATTTCTCTTTCTTAATGGTATTGTGCTAGACTGGGCTTTTATAATTTCATTTTTCAGAGTTTCCCAAGCTTCCGAGTTGTTTTTCCCGTTCAGATTTTCATCCATGGAATCCTTCACAAGTTCTCTGAGTTCATTGAAATCGGTTCTTTAAATGCTAAGACACTAGTTTGTTCTATTGTTTGTGTCTGCATTATGATGAATTCCAATATGATTCTGTTTTCCAAAAGTTCCTGCAACTTCATTGGATAACTTTAGACTAGTCCTTCTCTCTCAGCCTGATGTAACAGACAGGGTAGTTGCCATAGCAATAAAATGAAGGAAGATCTTCATGAAATAAGGAAATAATATTTCAGGACATTAAAAAATATAAAATGAACAAGGATACATACTGATCTGAAATTTCAAGGGATAGGGTCTTTAATAAAAAAAGCAGGGTCTGTATGAAATATTTCTTCCCATAATCTCCATTTTCTCTTTCAAATCAACTATACTGAATCTGTCTTCCCTTAAAATAAATTACTTATTGACTTTGATGACATTCAGTTTAATGTATAATTTGGTCATAACTCTCTAACTGGAACCAAAGCAAATTTTCCAATGAGATTTCCTAAATGTAAGCAAGTAGATAATATAACTCAATAGGAAAAAGGTGATAAATTGAACCTACTTACAGCTTGGAAGTTTGTTTGCACCATCTGTGTGTAAAGCTGCCGCTTTCTCCACTCTGACAACAATACATAATGTATAGCACTGTGGCAGAAATGTGAATTCAGATAGAGAAGACATATTGTATGAGGGCCATAATGTGGAATCCTGGCCATGAACTAACCATGGTACAAACCCATGGTCAAATTAATATAGCTGCTTCTCTGGTCTACAAAGATAAAGGTAATGCAGTTTCCTGTTTTTTGTTTTATGATTTAGCTCACAGAAACTGGATTCCATCCTGTGGGTTTGTTTGTAATAAAGTCACATGCTCTTCCTTCCCTTGCTGAAGTGGTACCTAATAACCATTTCCCATTATTGTAAAAGTTACAAAAAAATGTTTCGGCCTCGTCTTCCCCATGTTTGCCTATCTACCATTTGACATTCTACAAGCCCTGGGAAATTTCAATGACACAGCTTGGAATGGGTTCAGTGACCTCAATCATGCCTTCCCCACCCACTCCAAAACTCCTTTCAATTTGCAAAAAGCTTTAAGTGGACAAAACCCAGATGCCTTTTTTTTCTTGCACTTTAGTAGGAACTCATTGGACTTGTAGATCCCTGTCAAAGTGATGTATGTAGTTCATCTTCTATTAACTCTTTCCATGAGGGAAAAGATTTAAAATGTCAGCT
The DNA here is from genome assembly GCF_049901715.1 of Pseudonaja textilis. Taxonomy (NCBI): domain Eukaryota; kingdom Metazoa; phylum Chordata; class Lepidosauria; order Squamata; family Elapidae; genus Pseudonaja; species Pseudonaja textilis. Next base: position 16,278,029 of record NC_141994.1, on the reverse strand, counting down.
GGAGTCCAGCGCTGTTTCTTTTCTGAGCTCCTTTATTTTGTAAATTCAGCAGTTCATCATCATTGCTTCCAAAATGAGTATTTAAAAAAGTTTTCACTAGTGAGTAGTTAATAAGTACGGGGCATCAAAGACATTACTTGAAAGGAAGTGCCACTGAAACCTCAGGGACTTAACAACATGGGAGGCTTTTGTTTTTTGAAATGATATTCTTCTCCAAAATATATCTTTAAAATCATTAATTAGTTTCATATAAAAACGGTTGATAATAAGTTGTCTTTCATTAGTTCACTGGCGAAAAAATCCATTAATTAATGTGAGGCTCCTTAGTAAGCTGCAATCTTGGCAAAATCCTTTGAGAATCTGCCACACTGAACTTTGTGGAATTTATTTCCAACTCAGATTGGAAATCAGTTCAGATTTGGATTTAATAGGTTTTGGGACTGAAGCTTAAGAAGGTTTAAAACTTTCTGTAATAAATATCTGAGGTACCTTCCAATCTGTGTAGAAGTCTCTCGGAACAAAACCTGATTTTATATGGCTTTTCCTAGAGCAGGGGTGTCAAACTCGATTTCATTGAGGGCCGCATCAGGGCTGTGTTTGACTTCGGAGGGCCAGGGTGGGCGTGGCCAGGGTGGGTGTGGCCAGCTCGACATCACTCATGTTGGGGGCGCCTGTGGCGGCCCGAGCACTTTGTCAGTGGAAACAGTCTCCCAAACTCTGTTTTTGGCCGCAATTGCCTTCTGCAGCCCTCTGCCAGTGAAAACGGAGCTTGGGAGGGCCACATGTGGCCTCCCGAAGGTCCCTTTTTGCCGGCAGAGGCACCATGGGCTGGTCCTTTGCTGTTTCCAGAGTGCTCCCATGGGCCAGATCTAAGCACCCTGTGGACCGGATCTGGCCCCCTGGCCTTGAGTTTAAAATCCCTGTCCTAGAGTGTTTTCTGTCACTTGGCTGGCCTCAGGCAGAAATATAATGGCGTAGGCTTAAGAATAGATTTTTTTATATGTTATGATATATCACATAGGGGACCTCAATGTATTTTTTTTATTTTTGTTCTTTGTCTCCCTCTCTCTTCTCTCTTTTTTTTCTGTCTCTTTATTTCTCAGAAACATGTGCTGTTAATAATGGAGGCTGTGACCGGACTTGCAAGGATACAGCCACAGGCGTTCGCTGCAGTTGCCCAGTTGGATTTACCTTGCAACCCGATGGGAAAACATGCAAAGGTCAGCTTCTGTTTGCTTTGCATTGCATCACTTCCTTTTACCAGCTCCAGTACCGGTGCTTCAATGCACATAATGATAATCAAACTCATGGAGTTTTATATTCCTAAAAATCTTACTGTGTTGTTATAGACTTAGAATAACTTCGTTGTCACTTTGAATGTTGTACACTGATTGGCATACATTAAAACAAAATTTTGTTGCACACAGCCCTCAAAGGGTCACCACCTCCAATGTACACTACATAAACATGACAAAATAAAAAAATAAATATAAAATTATGCATATATCCACATATATTATAGGACATAGAGCGGGGGTGTCAAACTTAATTTCATTGAGGGCCTGCATCAGGGTTGTGTCTGACCTCCGGGTACCGAGGTGGGTGTGGCCAGGGTGGGTGTGGCCAGGTTGATGTCACTCTGTTGGGGATGCCTGTGGCGGCCCAAGCTGGAGAAAACGGGCTCCTGAGCTCAATTTTCAGCTGTCACAACCTCCTGCAACCCCTTACCAGCGAAAATGGAGTCAGGAGGGCCGCATGTGGTCCTCCCGAACTCCATTTTTACTGGCAGAAGCACTGTGGGCCGGTCCTTTTCAGGGCGGCTGCATGGGCCAGATCTATGTACCCTGCGGGCCACATCAGGCTGTTAGGCCTTGAGTTTGACACCTCTGACATAGAGAAACAACACAGTCTAGTTCGGATGTATACATGCACATGGCAAGAAAAACATATCTTGATGAGGTTTAGCTTCGCCAATGTTGCAGTACTTTTGACCTTTTCATCGTGTCTCCTATATGCTCGCAATATCTACCTTGAAGTGCTTCAACATCTCTGCAAGGTCATGGCTGCATCCAGTAAGGGTGCCAATGTTCACTGTGGGCATGCATAGTTGTGATATTTAATGTTTAGGCTAGCTTCTTTAGCCAGTTTCAATCTTGAATGGGTTGTCTATTTATTGTGGCAGTCAGGCAAGGCTGGCGTGCATCACCTCCAGGGGACACCTTGAGGCATTGTTTGATGGACATTGTTTGTGGGGCGGGGTGGGAGGGGCCAGCCAGGGGTGGGATTTGGCCATTCGCCGAACCAGCCATAACGTTAGCAATGGGTCCGCCCAAACCCAGGCGAACCCATAGCAGATCACCTCTGTCTGTATGTTATATATCTGATGTATGAGTTTGTGCTTGTAAATATTTGTTAATTTGTTGTAGTTTTTACAATAACCCTTATTATAATATAATAATAAGGTTGGTCATTTACATCTTCAAGTGTAGATGCACACTGCCACTTAAGTCTCTAAATTACAGCAAAGAAAATTTAAAATAGGGAATGTATTGATCTAATTTGGTCCAGTGCTATCATTATGCTATCCAGTTTTTCATCAGTATAAGTTCTATGCACTTAGCTTCTAATCTTAGGTTCTAATACCTCTTCAAATGGTCATTATAGTTCCATTTATAGTACTTCTATCCATGACATTTAGGTAGCATAAAGTGCTAATTTATGTTGGTTTGAATCATGTCAGAGTCAAAGACTGAATGTTTATCTGGAGAGTAGGTTCACAGGACAGTGAATATTTAATTTTTCTACTTTCTGATTTAAGCTATGGACATACCTTCTTTTTCCACATCTACTATTAGTAAGTAAGCATCTTCAGGATTTTTTAGGTGAGCTCCAAAATGGAGCAAGTGCTTTCATCTATATTTTTAAACTATGGTCATTCTGTATGATTAGATATGAATGCTGATCCTTCACTTCTTTTATGGTGTCTATTCATTTCAGCAGAGGAACAAAAAAAGGTTGCATACCATCAACATCATGTTCTATATTATGGAATGGATATACATTGGTGTAAATATGTGTAGGATAATATGTGCTTTATCCAAATGGGTGGTGGTAAAGGAGAATGAACTGTGCCATTCTGTATAGGGAAGCAATTTTGGGATGAAAACAGTATTGCCTACCATTCCTGGAAATACTGCATATGCATATTTCAAAAGAGTCTAAAATTACTTAATGGTTCGAAATGAGAGGATTTTCCAGTTCCATTACTACCATTATTTGGATATAATAAAATATAATTAATGTAATTGTGAAATCCATTATTTACTTATTTTATTTCGATACCATCTTTGAACCAAATTAATTTGTAAGTGGAAGATGAAATATGGACATTAATTTCAGATTGATGAAAAGTTTCAAAAACAGATGTAAACGCATAAAAAAACAACAGGATTGCCTCTATGTGCCCGTTACCTTAAATGTCTTGAAGAACTGAAGGAAATTGAATATATTTACCAAACTTATAGGATAAATCCATAATAATAATATCTCACATTCAGTCTAACATCGGACAAAGGAAACTATAATTCTTTTAGTTATAAGATTAATTTAATTTAATAAGACTCCAAAAAAACAAAACAAAAAACCCAGGGAGGCAATCCCCATCAAACAGGTTTCTTCTCATAGCAGACTAAATTGACATTTTGTGGTTGGGCTGTGGGGGCAGTTTTTCCCTGTATTGTATTTTTCCATTCAGGTGCTCACTTTGATACACTTTTTCAAAATATACTCTATATGAACTTATAAGGATTAGGGAGTTTATATGAAAGTAGTGGTATTATATCCAAATAAATAGTGCACACAGCATTATCTAGAATTAATTTTTCATTTATCAACTGTCTCCAATAAGAAATATTTTGTGCAGGTTGTAGTATTTTAATCATTTTGCTTCAGGTCTTTAATGTTTAAAAGTGTGAATAAAATACATCTGCCCCTCCCTTTCCTTTAAATAATGGATGAGATTTTCTGTTTTTCCCTTTAGAGTTATCACTGGAATTGTATTCTGCTTCAATTATGCTGGATATCCCAGGATAACCAGGTGGCCTTCTCATTTCAGTGGAGGATGAAAACTTATCCAAATTGGAAATCTTTTCAGGCCTAAAAACAAGAAGCAAGATTGGCAGAATAGCAAACAGTTGTTGTTGTTTTTTAATTTGTCTCAGACTTCAATCTAAGTGAACTGCAGAAGCCAAATAGATTACAGAATATGCTTTGCAAAATGTCAGGTAAAGCTACTGGGAAATGAAAATTTCCTCACTCCTCCAACACGGGAATTTAAAATGGATCCAAATCAACAACAATACCTTTATATTCTACGTTTTATTCTCAGGCTCATGGAGCTGTATAGAGCCTTCCCACCTAATATTGTTGGCTGTGTGTTGATCTTGAAATTGATATTTATATTAATATCCACTTTGAGGATCCAGGAGTGATGGAACCTCAGAAGTAAGAGATGGGTCTAATTCGAATGTTTTAGATTTGTGTTCAGAATTCAAATTGTTATCTATGTTATAGAACAGAATACAGAATAACAAAGTTGAAAGGGAGCTTGAAGGTATTCTAGTCCAGGGGTCACCAACCTTTCAGATCTCAGGGACCACTAAATTCATTTTAAATCCCACAGACCACTAATATGATCTCCCTAATGACTGCCTGGGTGAGCGTGGCTAGGTGGTCATGTGACTGGGTGGATGTCACCAACTCAGTGTCACTCATGCCGAGGGGCACCTTGCCAGCCTCTACTCGCCCCCCACCTCCCAGCCTCTCCTCGCCTGCCCACCTGGGCTCCTTAGGGCCCCAACAGGAAGCCGTGTTGGAGCTAAGCAGCCACCATGAAAAAGAATTGGCAAAGCAGTTCAAATTGGATCTGACCGAGAAGGAGGCTCAGCAGAAGCACGTCACTGAGGACTACAGTCATAGGCTTCCCAAGCAGAGGGAAGACCTGCGGTGGTGCAAGTCCAGGTACTGGTGCTTGGTGGCTCACTAGGTTGAGATGGTCAGCCAGTTCCAGGCCATGATGCAGTCCCACTGGAACAAGGCCTTCTGGCTCTTCACCACCAGCAGCGCTTTCCTCCAGCCTTCGCCCAAAGCCCCGGACCAGGAGGCGGAAGCAGACCCCACTTCAGAAGTTCTGCCCCCCTCTGACCTGCACAAAAAGACCCCGAGGAGCGAGACTTGCTGCAGCAACACAAATGTTCATTACACCTATCCAGTCCAGGGGGCATAGTTTGAGGACACCTGATTTAGTGCAATATAAAAAAGGCAAATAATTTTTCTGCGGACCACCAAAATTTTTTCGCAGGCCACCAGTGATCCACAGACCACTAGTTGGTGACTGCTGTAATCTAGTCCAACTCTCTGTGTAGGCAGGAAACCCTATACCATTTCAGACAAATGGTTGTTTAATTTCTTCTTTAAAACTTCCAGTATTCTTTTTGTGTTAATGGTATTATAAAAGAATACCCTATCCTTGCTGCTTTCTCCTATACCAGGAGCATGCAGGGTCTGCCTCTTCCTAGTCTTTGTCTTCCCTGTGGCCCATGTATAGAAGTCCCATGTATCTTATGAACACTTGATCTAAAGCAACAGCTTGGCATTGATTTCACTGAGCTTTAGATTTGCCTAAGGGTGTGTAGTATCATTTTTCAATACAGTATAAGGCTAATCACAAACAGCCAACATGCAAGAATGGACTTTTATCTCTATTTTACTTTTAGCTGAAGTGGGTTAATCATTCCTATGCGTCTGTAATGGTCACAAACTCACTGATAACAGGGATCCATTAACATAACGTTCACCAATGGTAAACACTGGTATATATTTTGCTTGTAGTACCTACAGATATTCATCGCTTGTAGTACCTACAGATATTGTACCTTGAAGACATGGTCTTGTTTTGTATTGATGCTGAAGCAAGATAAATTCATGATCCTGCATATTCTTGAAAAGAGGAGAATAGTAGCATATTGTTGAAAAGAGGAGGACAAAGTGAGAATAGGAGCAAGAAAGGATTCAGAATCAATGGATGTATCCAGTACTTATCATTCTTCCAACTTCTCTAATCATCTGGACTTCTAGCTCAAGAGCCATGATCTACATATTCTTGACTTCTATGTAATTTTTATGCTAGGTGCTGAATCCATTCTGTGCTTAGCATGAACTACGTTGAACACAACTTATATAGTTATCAGAGCAGGATATTTGTTTAAGAGGATATAAGAATGGAAAAGAATGGAGCTCAGAGTGAGTTGACATTAGAACATAAGTAGCTTCCTATATCTTTCATAAAAATTTGAACTAGGAAAAGAAGAAAGCATTTCAAATCCTTTTGCTCCCTGATTGTCGTGCCTCAGGAACCAAGAAAGATATGTGAAATTACTTCTGAGCAATGTCTTTTATTGTTCCTTACCTCTAGGCAGAAATTTTGCCAAACTATTTGTATCACCATAGATCAAGGGTCTTCAAACTTGGCAAGTTTAAGACTTGTAGAATTCCTGAGCTAACATGACTGGAGGAGGAATTCTGGGAGTTGAAGTCCAAAAGTCTTAAAGCTGTCAACTTTGAAGGCCCCTGATCGATCTATCTCTCTCTCTCTCTCTCTCTCTCTATCTATCTATCTATCTATCTATCTATCTATCTATCTATATCAAGGGTCTTCAAACTTGGCAAATTTAAGACTTGTGGACTTCAACTCCCAGAATTCTGAGCTAACATGACTGGAGGAGGAATTCTGGGAGTTGAAGTCCAAAAGTCTGAAAGATGTCAAGTTTGAAGACCCCTGCCATAGATATATTCTGAAAATTGCTATGGAGAGTCCTTTTAATTCTCCTTCTCCTGATCAAACTATCTAAGCTATCATTGCCTCTTCGCCCTCTGAAATGCAAGCCCTTCCTCCTGGGAATCCAGACTACATTCATCCACACAAATATTTTAGGGTTATATCTTTATTGAGATAAGCAACATGTCTGTAACTCATTTCTTTTTATTCTTAGCTGCTAAGATCACATTTCAATCCTTTATTTATTTATTTTTTGCTTTTCTAATGAATCTCAATAATCTCAACAGATTATTTTCAAACCTTTTATTATAAAAGGTTTAAGCAAACCTATGGTTGTTAAGCAAATCCAGCATATCTTTTTTTGTCACAAATCATGGTCACATAACCACAGGACATGCATCCGGTCATATATGCAAACCTTAGTGAACTTGATGTAACTAGTTTTTTTGAAGTCCAGCATAGTTTTTCGAATAGTTTTTAAGCTTTTTTGAAATATACCATAACTTTGAAGGGTTGTTAAGTGACCGGTCATTAAATAAAGACTACCTGTAATATATATTTATGTTTAATACTTTAATAAGAACAATTGCAAATTTGAAACAAAAAAAAATATTGATAGTATATATACTTATTTCAACATCTCAGCGAATTTTCTGCAACTTCTCTCAAAGGATACATTTTACTATATTGGAACTCTTCTTAATTTTCTTGTGTATTATTTAACCAGGGAGGGATGGAGAGATTGCTTAACTGGATGCTCTTTTAAGCAAACAGTTCTTGTTCTTTCTGTCTCATTGTCATGGTCACCCAGCTCCATAATACACTGCCTACTTACCATTTTGCTTTCAGATACAACAACAGCAGCAACAAATGCCACTTGTATTTTCAAATTCTTGAATGCATTGACTCTGTGTGCATGTGTTGAGAGAAAGAGCTGGGACTGAAGAAAAGGTAGGTACAGAGACTCAACTTTACAAGGTAGTTGTAAAGATGATTCTATGTCCTTATATATAACAGCAAAGGGATGAAAGAATGTAGAAAAATAAAATTTGGAAAAGAGAAGGTCAGTAGGAGGGTCCCGAAGGTGCTTTTTTCAAGAGGAAACTGGATTTTTTAGTTTTTCTTTGAAGACATTTCTCTTCTCATCCAAGAAGCTTCTTCACTCTGACTGGACGGTGGGGAATGGAAGGATTTATATTCCTTGTAGACAGACGGACATTTGCATTCTTTTAGAGAGTTGTTAAGGTCACCTGGAGATTTATCAGTGTCATCAGAGTCACTTGAGTGCTGCAAATTGATGTGGAACCTTCTTGGAACTGTTGACAGGACTATGTGGTAGATTGGAGATAGATTAAAAACAACAACACAGTCCTTTCGACAGTTTCAAGAAGGCTCATCTGCAGCACCCAGGTGATCCAGATTTTGAAATCCACCATAACTTTGACACAGATAAACCTCCAGGTGACCTTAACCACTCGCTAAAAGAATGCAAATGTCCAGCTGTCTGCAAGGAGTATAAATCTTTCCATTTCCCACCATCCAGTCAGAACGGAAGAAGCTTCTTGAATGAGAAGTGAAGCATCTTCAAAGAAAAACTAGAAAGTCCAGTTACCTCTTGAAAAAAGCACCTTTGGGACAGCCATGACCTGGATGATTGAGAATCCCCATAGACATTCAATAGAAGGAGTGGGGGAACAGTTTGAAAAAAGAGATGTCAAAAAATTCACTTCAGATTAAAAAAAAAAATCCACATATTAAGAATGGTTATGAAAGGAGACAGAGAAGATCAAGGAAGAGAAATAATCAGCTAAAGTGGGAGCCTGGATGTAATTGTTATGACAACTTGCCTCCCTTGCACAAGACAATTGTGCTTACTTCTAGTGTTTTGGGGCAGGGAAGGCAACACAAAGGAAACTGAATTTATTCCCTGCCTTCACTTGTCCCATTTTGCTCTTTTATTTTGGTTTGCAAAATAAAGTCATAAAACTTTCTCATCCGAACACGGTTGCTGTCCACGGTTGGTATGTTGTTTTCATACCATCCTGCAGAAATGCAGACCATAGGAGCGGCTTTCCCATAATGCTGCTGTGTGAAAGAGTGAAAGAGACCGGGAGATACAATTGTGTGTCTCTTCCCACCCCCTGCCCCCATTGGCGTTACCGTGGAACAGAAGTATTTGAGTAAGAAAAGCCACCTCCCCCAAAATTCATCTGTGGTAGAAAAGAGGAGACCTCGGATCCTTGTTCTGTAGGTTGTTTATTGTGCTTTTGTTTGTTTTTCTGGTGATCATGAAAAATAAATTAACTATGGCGAACATGCCAAGAAAATAATTGGGTGTGATCCCCAACTAAAAAAGTCTTTTTACTTTACTGTTTACCATCGTGGGCTTAGATAGCATCAGACAACTAAAACAATACTAAAGTTGAGGCTCAGCATTTATACCGTTTGCTCTGTTATACTGCTTGACAGTATATGAATGAGTCGTATTAAATAGCACCTTACACTAAATATAAATTGTTAAGTTTTTTTTCTCAAATCTTAAGGGAAAACATTTTATTTTCAAATGCATGGATTAAACTGTTGCCTATATATATGGGGGCCTGTGGCAGTGGTGGGATTCAAATTTTTTTACTACCGGTTCTGTGGGTGTGGCTTGGTGGGCATGTCAAGGGAAGGATACTGTAAAATCCCCATTCCCTCCCCACTCCTGGGGAAAGGTTACATAAAAATCCATTCCCTCCCCACCCCACTAACCAGCTTTCCAGCTCTGTTCTCCTGTGCAGGGCAACAAAAGAAGACCCAGCCAATCAGCTGGGACTCGGGAGGCAAAGACTAGATGGGGGCGGGGCCAGTCAGAGATGGGATTTGCCGGTTCTCCAAACTATTCAAAATTTTCACTACCGGTTTTCCAGAACTGGTCAGAACCACCTGAATACCACCTCTGGCCTTTGGGCATATTTCTTCCCCCCCCCCCCCTTATAAATCTATCTGTATATATATATTTTTTTAAAGAGATCATATACATTTGTCTTGTAAGAAGATTTATTTCTTGGCAGCATTGAAGACCCTTTAAAAATTGATTAAATGGTGATTAGTGTTAAAAAGGGATATGGGTCAGAGGAAAATGGTGACATCTACATCTGTATGTGACAACTAGCTTGCATTTGAAAGCTTGTTTCTTCGAGGAACTGCAAAGAAGATGACTAGGAAACAAGACACTATGTTGTTACCTGTCTCAGCCCTTCTATACTCAACCCAACAGCATTTATATTCAGCTCAGTTATTTTACAGGAATCAGGTTTTCAAAACTCCAGACTTATTTCTCCAAAATGTACACAGCTTATTTACAAGATCAAATTTGGGACCAGAGGTTTATTTTTCTGAGCTTTGTATTTTTAAAAAAGAATGAAAGAAACAGCCCACTTTGTAACCTGAGACTACACCTTTTGGGAAGTTTGGACTGATTGATTGATTTTTAAATTTATACCTAGCCTTTCTTCTTTGAAGTTCATGTCTGCTTATTTGGATTCCTCGGGGGGGAGTGGGGGGAACACTCAGTCGAGTTAATTGGTCTGAAGAGAGGGAATGTCCCAAAGTCATCCAATGAGTTCCACTGGATCACTTCCATGAAACTTCCATAGCTTCCTGAGGGGACTGAGGTAGCTTATATCTAGTTCTCCACGAGTTCATAGACTTAATACCATGGTATAGCAAGACAGTACATCGATTTCTAGTCAACAGAAGGATGCTTTCTACTTGATTCACTTCAGGCTCCTTCTCAAGTCACTCTTCTGGTTCTGTCTTTGTGGATAGAAAGTGATGCTCTGTTTCCCATCATCACTCAGAGGCAGGCCACTGTTTGTCTCACTTCCTGCCTTGAATCTAGAACATAGAATAACAGAGTTGGAAGCGACCTTGGAGGTCTTCAGAGATGGTATTCAGCAGATTCTGACCAGTTCTGGAGAACCAGTAGTGGAAATTTTGAGTAGTTCGGAGAACTGGCAAATCCCACCTCTGACTGGCCCTGCCCCCATCTATTCTCTGCCTCCCATTGAGTCCCAGCTGATCGGCTAGGTCTTCTTTGGTTGCCCTGAACGCGAGAATGGAACTGGAAAGAAGGTTAGTGGGGTGGGGAGGGAATGGGATTTTCCAGTAATGTCCCCCCAGGAATGGGGAAGGAATGGAGATTTTACAGTATCCTTCCCCTGCCAGCCCACCAAGCCACACCCACCAAGCCATTCTACGCCCACCAAGCCAAGCCCACAGAACCGGTATTTAAAAAAAATTAATCCTACCATTGTGGCACAGTCAAAGATACAACTGTGTAAAAAGAAAGAAGACAAAAGACTACACTTAAAGAGTTTGGAAGGAATTGGCAGACATGATCTCAGAACCATAGGAATATATTTCAATTTCACAATCTATTAAAAAGAAAAAGGTTGAGGCCAATGGAAAAAAAATCTTAGTAACAAATTATGCCTACCCCTTCACCCACTATTCCATTTTTAGACCATGCTGTTTTGTTTGTTTGATTGGTTGGTTCTATGTTCTGTATCACTCCATCTGTGATCTATTTACATGTGAAGAATTTATATGATAAATCTTGGCTTAGTACCATTTTTTCACTCTTAAGTTCACTCGTGGTTTTTCTCTCTTTCCCAAAACCTTTGGGGATTTTTAACGTGTTATTTTACAGATACTAAGTAGAATACAGAGTGGTAAATAAGGAAGACAATTCCTTAATTCAGCTTTCAGGGACTGAGGGAGCTAAATGGTGGTGTACATTATGCCTAATGTCTCAGTTGCAGGAGAGTTACCATGTACATCATCATTTTGACTTAAGTTTTGTTTGCTGTCCATTCCTATGACCTAAACCCAGTGGTGAGCTTCTACCGGTTTCACAATGGTTTCGGTGAGCATGCTCTTCATCCGTGTGAACCCTAAGCAGCCAACCCCTTGCCTAAATCTCTGGAGAAAAACTTGTTTAGCAAATGGAATTGAGATTCCATTAAGAACCATTTTCTTTCTCTCTGTGTCTCTTTTTTATGCAATGCAGCCATTAAGTATACTTTGAAATGTAGTTTAGAGAAAATGAGGTTCTTAGATAATTAAGTAATTATTAGGTTCTTAGGTAATTACCAGCAAGAAGTCCTTCCCTTCCCTTCCACTTTAAATCACAGTTTCAGTTATTCCCATTATAAAATCAAAATGTCTTCAATAAGAATTCTGGTAGTGCATTAGTAAGTTAACAGTGAAAGTTATAAATATATTGTACTTTCATTTGAACCCCAGACCGAAGACAACATATACTACATTAAGCTTTTGATGAAAATAAATAGTTCTGGAAATCTATTAAGAAATGAAATTTGTTTTACAATTCATTAGCAAGCACACATTTAAGAAATTGTATCAGTTACAGTACAGTAGTCACTGTACATTTCTACTTGTCTGTGTTCAGCCATTCTACATCTTAAAATAGGGAGATTTTTATACCATCCTGTTTGAGACTTTTGAAGCAACAGAATATAACCTGAAACTTAAAATGGAGACCTTTAGATTAGAATCTGTGGTTTTGTTGTTATTCTGCTCTTTCCTGTAACATTTGTAATGCTTACAAACTGAACATAAACTTGTATATTATTTCAGCATAAGGCATGAACTACCCAATAGCATTTTTTTCAAAGCTCAAGTATTAATAAAATGCAATGATTCACCAAGTAAGTTTCATATCTTGTCTTTTAAACATTTGATTCATACATTCACTCCTTATTCGATCCTGGAAGATTTCTGAACAGGTAGCAAGCTGACATAACCTGGACATTAGGAATCATAGAAGATATGAAGTGGGGAGTCTGATGAGCTGTTTCTTTTCAGGTGGGGAGAGCCAGTAGAACTCCTTAGCATCAGAGTATGTTAATAATAATTTACAAAATACTAATGTTCTGATGGTCATTTCAAAAAATCCTTTCTTAGTGGTCTTCCGGTTTGAATCTCTTTGGCGACAGACCGAAATCCATGATCATGCGCGGTTTCGATCTGTGCTCGCCACCAGAGTGCCCCAAGCCGGCTGGTTTCGGGGCTAAGCCACCCCGTAGAGGTGGTGAAGAAGGGGGAGACTGCCAGCAGGGTCAAGGAGAGCCACATCTCTCCTCCCCAGCTGGCCATTATTCCCTTTCCCGAAGGCGGTTGCAACAGTGGTCAGAAATGGCCACCTCAAAGAAGAACTGAACTGGAAAAGAATGTGCAGGACGAAGATAAGAAGAGAAAGTTTTGGTCGACCGGGTTAAACCGAAAAAGCAGCAACGTAAGGTACCCTGGAATTTAACTTAAATAACATTGTTCCCAAAGAAGATTTTGAAGCTGCGAAGGAGAGAGAGAAGGGAAAGGATTAGGGTTTTTTTTTCTTCCCTTCCTTATACTGACAGCCAAGAGACTTAAGCAAGAAATTGAAAAAAAATCCACTTTGACATTAATAGGCATCTAAGCTGAAAATAAAAGTCAAAGGGATAATAAAGATTTCTGGATATTTAAAAGTTTTTAAAAGTAGGAAAGGAGAGAAAAAAAGAATAAAAGGGCAGGATCTGGAAAAATGGAGGAGACTGCCTGGAACTAAGGAATGGAACTGTAACTAAAAGGAAATTACAGTGAAATTTTAACAAGATTCCTCACAGGTACATTTTAACTGAAACTTGGCAACAAAATAATAGAACCCCAGGAAGAGAAAGTGGAAAAAAGAAGCAAGAAGAAACAGCCTTGGATTATTAGGATTATTTGGTGATTTATGGTTTTTACATCTAGATGACTAAAATTAACTGGGTGGTTGTTTAAAAGTCTTTAAAATGGTATCACTCTTAGAAGAACTGAAAATGGAACTTAAAAAACGGAAAGAAGATGCACATGAAGGGAGAGATTCTTTTGGCTTCGTATTTCAATTCTTAGAAATGGAGATTTGGAACTATGAGAAACAACAAGAAACACTTGCAGAACAAGAAGATTGGGACAAAGAAGAAGCCATCTTTAATGATCAAATAATTTTAAGGGTGGGGGGAGAAAAGGGGGGAAAGAGAGTGAAAGGTTTAAGACCAGAAAAAACAACCAAAAAGAAGAAGAACAATTTGAAAGATAAATATCATATTAGAAAGCAACAGAAGAGGGAATTACAGATGAGAGAGTTAGAAGTAGAGAGACGAGGGGGTAAAAAGGTGAGGGGGAAGAAAAAAAGGAAAAAAAGGAAAAAAAAAGTTGTAAAAGACAGAAACAAGAAATAGAGAAATAGGGAAAAGATATAAGAATTGTAACCATAAGCTTGTTTAGTGATAATGGGTGAAAATTTAATTGTAAAAGGGATTCTGCAAAGGTACATAAGATAGCATTATTATATTACAAACAGAAATAAATTTAGAAAATATGACTAAAATGATGGATAAAATATTTACTGTAATGTAGTGGAATGTTTGTTAATAGATAAATGAATTAAAGTGAGTGAGAGAATTAAATGGAACATTTTAATTATTATTAATGATTTATAAATAAGTGAGAAATATGGGGGAGGGAGAATTAACTATGGAAAGTTTATAAGTGTTCCCAAGGAAATACGATATTTAATTGAAAAGAAAGATGTTAAGATTTTAATGAATATTAATGATAGAATTGAATTGGAATGGAATGTGTGTTTTATTTACATATATACATAAAATCTTTTCTTTTAAGAATATAGTGTGTATTTTAAGAATGTACCAAGCAGAATTTGATTGGAAGTTATGTATTATAATGAATGCTATAATTTTAAAGGTATACATTGAAGCTTAAATAAGAGTTTGAATGGATAAAATTAAAAGATATAAAGGTGTCATTCTCCAATTGGTAACTACAGGGAAAAACTTGTTTAATGAGAAAAGGTAATATGAAATTGAAACAGGACAGACAAAAGTATAAATATAATGATTTGAATTGAGATGAGATAATTAAAATAAAGTTGAGAAAATTAAAAGTGGGGGAAAACTATGTAGAAAATATAAAACAGTAATAAGATATGGAATAGAATATAAAAATGAACATGAAATTGAGTTTTGTGTCTGTATGAAGAAATGATAACCTGGGACCATGCTATTTGCAAAAGAAATATGTTTTATTTGTATTTTGTTTTTGTGAAAACCCAAATAAATTTTTTAAAAAATAAATAAATCCTTTTTTAGTGAGCACCTAGAAGCCAAGAGGAACATATGTGCCAAATTTCAAGTTTGTAGGCTTTACAGTTCTGGAGGTTTTGTGATGACACATCAGTGGTATTTCGCTTTTATATATATATATATATATATATATATATATATATATATATATATATATATATATATATATATATTTGTGTGTGTGTGTGTGTGTGTGTGTGTGTGTGTGTAAATAAATAAATAAATAAATAAATAAATAGTAGGTGTTGTAGAGCGGCGGAGGAACGAGGCTGAGCCAGAGCGAACGTTTAAAGGCTTTATTGCAAGAATAAAGGGTTGCGCGTCTGCCTTCTAACTTGGCAGATTAGCTGGCGGCAACGGGGCTGACACTGCTCGACAGCTGCCTTTATGGCCGGCTGTCAAACGGTGTCAGCCAATGGGAGCGGCTAGATGCTCCTGCTCAAACAGCGGACCTGGTTGGGAACTCCAACCAGTCCCAAAGACATAACACTCCTTACCCCCAGCCGGGAGCATGCATAGTCCTTCAGGTAGGTTGGTTGTCTGCGCTGGCGGCAGGATCGACGTAGTCCGGGCAAGCTGCTGGCTGGAGTCAAGTCCTCGCCCTCAGGAAGCATCTCGGTGGTTGTTGAGGAGCGGGCTCGGTCGGGTGGGGCGCTCTGCGAATTAGGTAAACCCCCCTGTTCGGTAGACTGGGTCGGTAGACTGGGTCCTCCAGCGAACTCTCTTGGTCGATGGGGTAGATCGGGTCCCGCAGGGAGCTCTCGGTGCTAGGAGATTGGGCTGGGTTGGCATCAGCTGTGCTTCTCCATCGCCTTCTGAGCTGGTCCACGTGTCTACGCCACAGGCGTCCATCTTCCAGGAGGACTCTGTAGGATCTAGGACCTGTGACTGACACCACTTGACCAGGTACCCACAGAGGGTCCCCTGCATAATTTCTGGCGTACACCAGGTCATGCAGGGCAAAGTCCCTGACCAAACTGTCAGATCCTATAGGAGTGTCAGGGCAGTAGTGGGGTGCAACCTGTCCAGGGTGGTCCTAAGGCGTCTCCCCATCAAGAGCTCTGCTGGGGATTTATTTGTAGTGGTGCAAGGCGTTGTATGCTGGCTCAGGAGGTAACGGGACAGTTTGGAGTGCCAGTTTTCCTGGCCAAACCTGGCAAGTGCCTCTTTTGCTGACCTGACTGCCCTCTCAGCCATCCCGTTGCTAGCTGGGTGAAAAGGGGCTGTAAGGATGTGTCTGATGCCCAAGTTGGCAACGTACATACTAAACTCGCAAGACGTAAACTGGGGCCCATTGTCAGACACCAGTGTATCAGGGAGCCCATGGGTGACGAAGAAACGGGTCAGAGCCTTAACAATTGCTTGAGTGGATGTTGAAGGTAGTAGGGCCAAGTCTATCCATTTGGAATAAGAGTCTACTACAACCAAGAAGGTCCTTCCATGTACTGGTCCAGCCAGGTCGATGTGCAGGCGAGACCAAGGACCCCTAGCACTTTCCCACTTGGTAGGCGTGGCTGCTGGTGGGGCAGCCCTGGTTTCTTGGCAAGGTTGGCATGAGCTTGCCCAGTTGGAGATTTGGGCATCCATGCCGGGCCACCACACGTAGCTGCGGGCCAGAGCCTTCATCCTTACGATGCCGGGTGGCCCTCGTGAAGTACCTTTAGGATGGGTACCCGAAGGGTGGCTGGGATGACTACTCTTGTTCCCCACAACAGACATCCTTGTAGCTTCGACAATTCCTGCTTACGGGTTTTGAAAGGAGCAAAGTCAGAAGTGTATTGTGTTTCAGGCCACCCCTTCCCACCCAGTCCATGACTTGGGCAATTATTCTGTCTTTTTTTGAGTGCGAGCAATGTCCTCGGCTGTAACCGGCAAATTCAGTTCATTAACTTCAAAGATGGCATGAACGGGTGCTGGGTCTTCGACTGGGACTGGCAGGGGGCAGCGACTAAGGGCATCAGAGTGACCCAAGTTTTTCCAGGCGATGCACCAACTTGAATGAGTAAGCGGCCAGGAACAAAGTCCACCTGGTCATTCTAGGTGATAGTACCTGTGGGGTTTGCTTATCCCCTGATAAAAGCCCCAGGAGTGGTTTATGGTCAGTTATAAGTTCAAAATGGTGCCCAAACAAAAATTCATGAAACTTTTTACTGCAGCTACTGCAGCCAAGGCCTCCTTATCTATTTGGCTGTAGTTCCTTTCTGCAGTAGAGAAGGTCCTAGAGAAGAAGGCAATTGGTGCCTCAGAACCGTTGGGAAGCCTGTGGCTCAGAACAGCTCCAATGCCAAAGGGGATGCATCAGCAGCTAGGACCAGGGGAGTCGTTGATTATATTGGATTAAAACTGCATCAGATGTGAGTAAGGATTTGACTGACTTGAAAGCATGGGCTTCTTTGGGTCCCCAATGCCAGGGGATTCTTTGTCTAACAGTCTGTGTAAGGGTTCAGCAATAGATGCTTTGTGCGGAACAAATGAAGCGTAAAAGTTTAGTAGCCCTAGAAAGGCTTGGAGCTCCGTCTTGTTAGTTGGAGTGGGTGCCTCATGGATAGCCTTTACTTTGGATTTGACTGGGTGAATGCCAGAGGCATCTATCCTATACCCCAGAAAGTCCACTTGCCTAGTGGCGATGGCGCACTTCTCCCTTTTAAGTTTGAGGCCATGCTGCCTAAACTTCTCTAGGACTGCTCTGACCCTTTGTATGAGCTGAGGTCTGTCAACTGCTGAGACTAAAATGTCATCGAAATAAGGGACAACCCGGGAGACCTTGGAGAATCCTTTCCATGAGGGATTGGAATATACCGAGGCCACACTTACACCGAATTGGAGCGTTTACACCTGAACGCCCTCTATGTGTGACTATGGTTTGTAATTCAGCTGTCTGATCATCAACAGGGAACTGTTGGTATGCCTGGGACATATCTAATTTGGCAAAGATGGTGCCGGGCTCGAAGGTGTGTAACAGGTGTTGAATAACAGGGACAGGGTAGGCGCTGACCTGCAGATAACGGTTGAGGTGGTTTTATAGTCTGCGCAGATTCTTATGCTGCCATCTTTCTTGAGTGGGGTGACTTGGGGGTCTCCCATTTGGCAAAGTCAGTTGGCTCTAACACCCCTTGCTTCAGTAACTTATCTAATTCTAAATCTAACTTAGGACGGATGGCAAAGGCACTCTGCGTGGCTTAAGGCGAAGGGGAATTGCCTGGGGGTCCACAGTGAAGGAGATGGGGGTGCCAGAATAGCAGCCCAGCTCGCTGCTAAAAACATCAGAGTAGTCTGAGAATAGGCGTCGTCAGAGGTTGAGACAGCATGGATCCCGTTACACTAAGGCCAAGAGAAGGGAACCAATCTAGTCCAAACAGACTGGGGAGGGCACCATTAACAACCACCAAGGGCAAATGGCCTTTAAAACCTTGGAACTGTACTAAAAACTTGCCTTTCCGAGGACAGGGATGTTCTTGCCTTGTAGTCCCGCAGTGTCAGGTGGCATTTCTGCAGCTTCTTCTTTGAGAATCTGGGATGAATCTTCTTTAGGGTTTCCCAGGAGATGATCGAAAGTGCGGATCCGTGTCTACCTCCATTCTGCAAGGCTTACCTTCTAAAGAAACAAAAATACTGATTTTATTAGGAGTCTTGGAAGTATGGTTCGCGTGGTAGCAAGTATAGCAGTCCTCCACCTGCCTTTGGAAATTAGCAGGTGGTGGAGGTCTCTGAGGAGGTTTCGCCCTGCTTGGCAGACTCTGGCTAGGTGGCCTTTCTTCTGACAATTTAGACAGATGGCATTCCTAAACCTGCAGGATGCCCTAGAGTGGGAACCCCATGCAAGCTAGGCAAATGGGAGGTTGCTTGGGGGTGAAACTGTTTCTCTGCCCGCTCCTTCCTGTGAGGGCTTTTGTTGCCTAAGGCGGTTAATGTCTGTTGAGTCTATGGGGTCTTCTTCAAGGAAACTTCCTCTGAATGAATAGTGGAGCTGCTGGGTTTTAAAGGAGTTCCTTGAATCTCAGCTGCTGATTGGGCAGAGAGTTCAGCAGCTTGGGCTTCTTCTACGGCTAAAGCTAGGGTTAAATCCTTTTTGGCTAGCAAGCGCCTTTGAAGCCTAAGGTCTCTAACCCCACAGACGATTTGGTCTAATAACATGTCCTCTAGGTAGTCTCTAAAACCACACTGTAAGGCAGCTGTCCTCAGAGCTGCCATATACTCATTAATTGACTCCCCCTCAGCCTGCCTTCTAGTTCTGAAGGCATATCTCCTGGCTATCTGGGATGGTTTAGGTGAGTAGTGGTTGGAGAGGATTTCTTGGAGTTCATCCCAGGGTACGCTCCTGATAGCGCGAGGGGCAACTAGTGCTGTAGCGGTGTCAAAAACCGCAGCCCCACAGTAGCTGAGGAAGAAGGATTTTTTTTGTGTGTTCAGCAGCATCAGTTAGACCAATAGCGTCGAGGAAGTAGCTGAAACGGTTTTTATATGAATACCACGTCTCCTCGGTAGGCTTGAAGGGTGGAAATGTCGGATTGGCATTCATTTTTTTGAGGCGGCAGTGCCTGTCACCGTAGTCATTGTGATTCAAAAATTGCGCTCTTAGAAAGCGTTTGCGGCTGCGCCTATCAGGCGGTGTCTGTCTCCCGGCTGAGGGCTTTTTGAGTTCGCGCTCTTTGTGAGCGCCGGCGGCTGCGGCTTCAGCGCCCGTGGCTTCGCTCTTAGTGGCTACCGCTCAGTGTCTGTCTCCCGGCTGAGGGCTTTTGAGTTTCGTGCTCTTTGTGAGCGCCGGCGGCTGCGGCTTCAGCGCCCGTGGCTTCGCTCTTAGTGGCTACAGCTCTTCTGAATCGCACGTCTGGCAGCCTCCGATCGCATCCCGCCTCGTCGCCAGTGTTGTAGAGCGGCGGAGGAGCGAGGCTGAGCCAGAGCGAACGTTTAAAGGCTTTATTGCAAGAATAAAGGGTTGCCGCGTCTGCCTTCTAACTTGGCAGATTAGCTGGCGCAACGGGCTGACACTGCTCGACAGCCGCCTTTTATGGCCGGCTGTCAAAGCGGTGTCAGCCAATGGGAGCGGCTGGTGCTCCCGCTCAAACAGCGGACCTGGTTGGGAACTCCAACCGGTCCCAAAGATATAACAGTAGGTATCATATATATATATATAAGATACCAGGCTGTGTAAAAACAAATGAGGTTCATTCTTTTCAGAAATAAGAATCATTTGGTATTTTCATATGTTATCTATAAGAGCCAGTTTGGTCTTTATGGTTAAAGCGCCAGGCTAGAAATCAGAGAGACTGTGAGTTCAAGTCCTGCTTTATCCATGCCAGCCAACTGGGTGACTTTGGGCCAGTCACACACTCTCTCTCTCTCAGGCCAGTCCACCCACAGGGTTGCTGTGGGGAGAACAGGAGAAGGAAAGTGTAATGGATATGTTTGCCACCTTGAGTTATTTGTAAAAGTAATAAAGGCGGGATACAAATCAATAAAATAAAATGAATAAATTTGTGGAAAGAAAAATAAAAGAGGCCATTGACTTGTTAAGGGGTGATCCCTTTGAAACTAAGAGTTATTTATGTTGCTTGCAATGTTTTTCCAGAGCTGACAAATCAGACAGTCACATTCTGATCTATACTGACTAAAGTCTGGGATAATATAGCGAGGAATACTGACTTAAATAATATACATCTGAGATCATCAGTGCTCCTAGCAGAAAGGCAGTGTGGTGTTTTCGGGCAGAGAAATTTGGAGTTTAGACACTATAATTGTTCTGGATGCAGTGTTTCATATAAGATCAATGCAGTGCATGATTGCAGCTTTTTCAGTAGCTTCAAATTAGGGGTTCATCAGTTCTGTAATTTAAACCAAAAAATAAGTTGGTCCCTTTTCAATCTTATGCTAATTCTTTTGAGTTCCTGCTTAATAACATCAACAGTCAAAGAGTGTTGATGTTATTCCATTTCTACTCTTAGTTCATATAATCAGTCAGTTGTAGATACACTACTTGTATACTCAGTCAAGGTAGGAAATATACATTATCGTTATTCTTTAACCAAATTATTCTCCCCTCCATTGTCAATTAAAATTATATATTTTCTTAGGACAAGATACTGCAGTCCTGGCAAACTGTTAATACAACAAGTTATAATTTATAAAGATCCTTAATAAGTTTTTTGCTCTCCTGGAATCAGGAGAAATCCTTATGCTTATCTTCTTATGGTTCCATGAAATTATTAAGCTCTTATTATACCGGTAATCCTTGGCTTACAACAGTTCATTTAGTGACTGTTCAAAGTTACAATGGCTCTGAAAAAAAGTGACTTATGACCATTTTTCACACTTACAACCATTGCAGCATCCCCATAGTCATATGACCAAAATTCAGACACTTGACTCATAATCATGAGAGTTGCAGTGCTCAGGGTCATGTGATCACATTATGATCACTTCCTTGCAAGCAAAGTCACTGGGGAAGCCAGATTCACTTAACAACCATGATACTAACTTCACAACTGCAATGAAACACTTAAGAACTGTGGCAAGCAAGATTGTAAAATGGTGCAGGTTCACTTAACAAATGTTTCACTTAGCAACAGAAATGTTGGGCTCAGTTGTGGCCATAAGCTGAGGACTACCTATTTTAAAGCATTGTTAGGAATAACATAGGTTACCTAACGTAGTTTGGGTAAAATAATATATATAAACTATGATAGTAAGTTTAAGTGTGTGTCACTTTAAACTGCAAAGCATGTAATTTTGGGTGTGGTGTGAACCACCATAAGAGGGAGCAAGAGAACCTGATTGATTGCTGACGATTCCTGATGATTGCCTGGTTTGATGAATTGATGGTTTGTTAACTGCGTGTTTTCCCTACTGCTGAGTTGCTGAACGCTGAAGGAAGAAAGGAGGTGTGACTTCTTCATATCTCTACTGCGAGGAGATATATTCCTGGACTGATATTTGTAAGTTTACTGACCTCTCTTTTTCAACACTGGAATTTGCAACTGAATAATCCCCGGACGGACTGAACTAGTGAATGATATATGGACTGTTTGACTATGCTATAACGCTTACTGGAATAAACTATTTAACTAGCATGGTGTATCTGTTTTACTGAGTGTAAGCTACAAAAACGTCTATATCACATATTTTGCCTGCCTGCCTGACAGCTGTGCAGATTCTGCTAGGGTGTATCCCTAACAAGCATCATACGAAACCATATGCAATGTATGAAAGGCACATTCATCTTCAAGTAGATAACATTCTGACACTTGGTCATAACTGGGAACTTCTTATGGATTTTTGATGTAAAAATTAAAAAAATGAGCTTGTGATTTGTGGCTGTGATGATTAGACAGGGTGGATTATCGAAAGAAGAGTATTATGATGTAACTTGAAAGAGAGGTTAAAATATAATTGTCTTTATAAACTGCTGTGAAGAATATCAAAAGCCACATCTTTGTATCTTACTTCTTTCTTTTCTCGTTATTTTTTCTATTCTTGTATTTTTTTGCTTTCTCTCCGCTTTCTTTCTTTGCCTTTCTCTTGTTTTTATCTGTCTTTGATTATCTGTTATCTGTTAAGCACCAGTCAAGCACAAGGTCAGCAAAGGGAATGTTGCCAACACAAAGTCTGCTTCTAAAACAACCTGAGAACTTTTAATCGGACATTGACTGATAACAGGGGGATGGATGGCCAGGAAAAGTGAACTGCATCGTTTTTTTGTGCCAAGCCAAAAGATCGCGCCTGCTCTAATCTGTAACCATTTATTTCTCAATAAAATATAATATTGGAAAAAGAAATGAATCAGGAGTCTTTCCTCGCTAATTAAATTAAGTGGGATGGGTGACAGAAGGCCAAGAAGTTTGGGCATGACCAAAACCAGTGCAAAGGTTAAAGAGAAGGGATAAGCAAGAAAAGGTGCATAGTTTGGACAGAACAGTTTTGGCAGACATGAAAGAATCAAGGTGAAATCATAGAAAAGGTGAGATAAAAAAGTTTCCAAGTAGCTAGGGAAGATTTTGTAGAATGCATTCTACACTAAAGGGGCAGAAACATGGGAGATATTAATCGAACTTTCAAATATATATTAACTGAAGATTTTTGACTGTGTAATACACACGAACACCCTTTATAGGCTGAAGCAATCTTTGCACAAGTGGAATGTGATGGCGCAACTGCAGTTTATTTGTTCTTCATTTGCTTTCCTCAATATATTTTCCATCTTAGTTGCATCATTGGGGAGAAGGTTTCGGTTGAACTGTTCTTTTATTTGCCCAAATCTTCTGGTCTGTTAAAATGTGTTTTTTTTTTTCTTCCACTATGGGCAGATACGGGAATCTTCACTCAAATAAAATTTTCCACCAAATTTAGGATGATATATAATATTTGTAGGTAATTTCTCTTAGAAGTACGAGACTGATATCTTATTCTGGTTTCTTCACCTGCTGTTTCTGACAGATATAGATGAATGTCTGGTGAACAATGGCGGCTGTGATCACTTCTGCAGAAACACAGTGGGAAGCTTTGAATGCAGTTGCCAAAAGGGCTACAAATTACTAACAGATGAACGAACCTGCCAAGGTAATTGCTTAAATTAAATCTTAATTCCTTTCTTCTTACATAGTGAGGGCAATGAGTGCCCATCAAAATGCTCCTGGTTTTTTTTTTCTTTTCCTAAGGAGACCTTGAAGACTGGACACAGAGGAAAAAGAAAATGGAAGGACTTTTTTTTTAGAAATCATAGACAAGGATAAATTTTACTTGTCCCAAAGGTGCTTTTTCAAAAGGCAATTGGACTTTCTCGGGTTTTTTTTTAAAGACATTTCACTTCTCATCCAAGAAGCTTCATCAGCTCTGACTAGATGCAGGGGAATGGAAGGATTTATACTGCTTGCAGACAGCTGGTCATTTGCATCCTCTTAGAGAGTTGCTGAGGCCGCCTGGAGGTTTATCTGTATCATCAGGTTCACCTGAGTAGTGCAAGTGGTTGGAGCCTTTTTGACAGCACAGATAAAGTTGGGTTGACTGATTTTGTCAACCCAACTTATACATATCCACTCCTGTATACTACTAGGGTTCACATATCTACCAGCTACTGTTCTGAAAATTAAACCAGGACTGAACCAGTAGTGGGATTCAAAAATTTTTACTACTGGTTCTGTGGGCGTGGCTTGGTGGGCATGGCAGGGGAAGGATACTGTAAAATCTCCAGTCAGAGGTGGTATTTGCCAGTTCTCCAAACTACTCAAAATTTCTGCTACCGGTTCTCCGGAACTGGTCAGAACCTGTTGAATACCACCTCTGGACTGAACTATTGGTATCACCAATTACCAATAGCCCACACATTGAGGGATCAGTCAAGAAATGAAAATACTATAGAGAGGAGGTGACACTGGCAACTGAAAGCCTTTTCCTTTCATCAAGTGAATAATATTTATGTGTACAGAGCTAAAGATTGTAGTTTTTGACTTTTTTAATAATCTTTAGATGTATACATTTAAAGATACCATGAGGAAGTTATGGATGCTAAATATATGTGATAGAAGAGAAAATGACAAGAATCAATAGACCTAAGACGCTGGGTCTGAAACTTAGCTCCTATTTTAAAACACAGAGAAGCCTATGAGATGACCAAGGATTTTATTTGTCTGATTTGTTTGAAATATCTCTTCATGCAGAAAATATTTCTTTCCTTCTCCAAAAAGGCTTTCATGCCTAAAATAGGAAAGTGTCATGAAGGTTTTATCATGTTCACTGTATCTAAGATCAGGCAGTTGTTCAAGCAGTCAGATCATCCTGCTAAGACTCCAGAAGGGAGCAAAATGCATGGGAGAGGCCATCCTGATTTCATTCCCCTTCTTTGTAAGTCATGGAAGTGCCCTTATCTGGCCTTTAGACTTTGGCTAGGAAAAGGCCAAGAAACCTCTAGAAATCTCTGCATATTTGTCCTCATTACAATACGCTGTGATGATGAATGTTATTCTCGCTGTGGGATATATACTTAGCGTTGGCTGATCAAAACTGTACTGTTAGTACCTTACTAGCAGAAACAGGTGATTAATGGTCTTGTCATGATTTCCAGAAGGATAATTGGTGAACAAGGCAGGGAAGGAGGAAAGAAGGAAGGCTGATAGAGATCAAGCAATCAGTAAAGCATAAATCACCATATTTTCTTTCCTGGCAAAATGTGCTATTGTTTGTTTTCAGTAGAAGAAGCAAGAGTGGTTTGAGGTTACTCCTCAAGATTTAGTTTATAAGGGTTTTTTTTTACAAGGTTTTTATTTTTCAAACAGCTAGAGGGAAAACATTTTTCAGTGTTGCTGAAAGACTTGTGCCAAGTTCTTTTTGGCTTTTTAATCACCCCAATTAGAATTAGAAAGTTTTAATTAAACTTTCGGAAAATACAATGCATGTTGTTATTTCCTGTGAAGTGCTACTGTTCATTTTAATTATATTTGATGGAAAATACATTTCTTGAATTTATAACACTCTGTTCCCAGACTCAAAGCACATGGGGTATAGATCTGGTGTAGCTCTTCTGGGATTGGTCCTTAAATATAGAGGGCTATTTATTTAAAAGTATGCCACTTCTCAACATCACACTCTCCCAAGGTAACCTATAAAACAGAACTAACTTTGTGTCATGCCCCTGTCGGAGTCTGAATCTGAGGAGGAAGACGAACAGCTGACAGGAAGTGGGAGTGTGGCTCCATTGGCTGTGGAGGAAATTGGGGAAGGGCAAAGTCTGGCTGGGCAGAGCAGGTGAGAGGTAGAACAAGTGAGAGGTAGAACAAGTGAGAGAGAGTTCGGAGTAAGACCCAGGTCCACCCACCGCTTCATCCTAGGGCACACAGGGAGGAACGGAGAACGTGGGTTGTGTGGGTTATAGGGGAGGAAAGGGCCCTTATTCCCTTAATTAGCCACACCTGGGAAGAGAGTTTAAAAGAAATGCATGTTGAGCGTAGTGTCTGCTGGGAACAAATGTGAGTTTATCTTGTGTTGACTTTGGTTATCTGCGTTCCTGGCATCCTCCCAATTGTGTTGAATTACTATCGTTCCTTCACGTCTGGAATGCCTTCTCTTGCTCTGCCGGACTAACTACCTCATCTTGCCTTGATTGGACTTACAGTTACAGTTTTTGTTGACCACATTTTGGACTTGAATCTCTGCAGCCAAAGGCTGTTCCTGGGAGAGTTTTTCTCCAGCCAGGAGGTAACCAGGACATTGGGGGCAAAGTTGGCGCTAATAAAGGGACTCCTACTGATTTTCTGACTGTGTTGCCTTTGTGCCACACCCCAAATCATCACACTTTGTATATATTGGAAGACAAACTAATTTCATAGGCATAGCAGGATGATTTGTCTAAATCACTCCAATATTTTAGAAAGTATAATCCAACAGCAATAATTGCATTTTTTCATCCATCTGCTACTGATCTAGTCTGCCATGCTTATTATTCCTGGTCTTAAGTCTCGCAAATCTTCTGCTCCTCAAACCCTTTTGAAGAAATGAATATTTTGATACATCTGAATAATTTCTTTCTAACAATGAGAAGACTTTGGAATTATATTTCTTCCTTTCAAGGCTGATTGGATACTTAAGCTTTTTCTCCTACTGGTTAGCTCTATTCACAGATGACTGAAATGGATTTGATCTCCATGACAGCAAACGTAAGAAAAGATACCTTGATAGCTGGTTCTAGTCAACCATTTAACTAACAGTCTATTGCAGGGGTCTTCAAACTTGACAGCTTTAAGACTTGTGGACTTCAACTCCCAGAATTCCTCCTCCAGTCATGTTCGCTCAGGAATTCTGGGAGTTGAAGTCCACAAGTCTTGAGCTTGCCAAGTTTGAAGAGCTTTGGTCTAGTGGGTGATTCAGAGTGGTACAGACTAATTTAAGCCTAACAGCTTTTTTTCATCCTGACTTTTGAATGAGAGATGAGAAATAGTTAACAATTCAGCAGAGAGAAGACTCCACTTCTCACTAGAAAATATTTTAAATTTTATTTTTATTACAAGGCTGATGAATTATTCATCCTGGAACTTTCAATCAAAAATTATGATCTTCATTTCTTCTAGTCGTATGTGAAAATATTTTGAGATCATATGAGAAAATACATCTGTATGAGGATGTAGAACTTGGCAGAAAGAAGAATTACTGGACATACCTCTTTCACTTAGGTGGAAATGTGATGAAGACTATCAGATGGTTGTAGTCTTCTCAAACCAAGGAGCGGGGTATCCAATGTGTGGCACTCAAAAGATTGCACAGGATGTTTTTACAAAAATAGGGGAGAAGGTTTACATCCAAACACAAAAAGATGTTGAAAACTCATTTTATTTAAACTCATCCTCTTTTTTGAATAAAAATGTTAGTGGCTGGATTTGGAGTATCTCTACTATGTTCCAGACCACAGAAACTTCAGGTTCAAGATAAAGTTGGAAATGTTTCTAGCAACAGAAGATTGTGAATTCTAATATGTGAAAGAAGGATTCCAAAAGGATATAAGGCATTCTTCTCATCTTAGTTATCTTTAAGAATATACGACAACAATAACTTTTCATAACATAAGTGATTTGTATTAATTTTATAGTCATAAATCCACACAGCCATGAATTCAACTTCACATGAAGGAAGATCAAGGGAAGTACTAATACCACTCTATAAAGCCTTAGTAAGACCACACCTAGAGTACTGCATCCAGTTTTGGTCACCACATTATAAAAAAGATGTTGAGACTCTAGAAAAAGCACAGAGAAGAGCAACCAGGATGATTAGGGGACTGGAGGCTAAAACATACAACGAACGGTTGCAGGAACTGGGCTTGGCTAGTCTAGTGAAGAGAAGGACCAGGGGAGACATGATAGCGGTCTTCCAATATTTGAGGGGCTGCCACAGAGAGGAAGAAGGGGTCAAGCTATTTTCTAAAGTGCCTGTAGGCTAGACAAGGAATAATGGATGAAAATCGAACAAGGAGAGATTTAACCTGGAAATAAGGAGAAACTTTCTGACAGTGAGAACAATCAACCAATGGAACAGTTTGCACTTGGAAGTTGTGGGAGCGCCATCACTTGAGGCTTTCAAGAAGAGATTGGACTGCCATTTGTCAGAAATGGTGTAGGGTCTCCCGCTTGTGCAGTGGGATGGACTAGATGACCTACAAGGTCCCTTCCAACTCTGATTATCTGTTAAGATTGAGGCAGAAAATGGTGACGTGCGCAGTCGCCATGCTTCTCCCTGATTTCTCAGTATTTTGATTTTAAGTTATTCAAACAAGCCAATTCTGCTAGCAAGTTCTATCATTGCTGATAAAGAGAGCAGAGATAGTTTAGTCCTCATAAGAAAGATTTTCATTAGAAAGAAAGATGAGGCTGAAGATGAGTTGGCTTTGGCGGGGCGGGGGGGGGGCGGGTTCTTAAGAAATCATCAGAAACTGAGAAGAAAGAAGGAGAACTGGAATGTAATGGTTGCAACTAAAATGGACTTAAATTGCTTTGAGTGTTAAAGATCTTATGGTTTTAATTTAAAAAAGCAGAGTGGCCTGGAGGACTTGAGTTGGATTGAGGAGTGTTTATAATTATGAAGGGTTCTCTGTTATCTAGTTTGCGTTAAGGAAACATCTGCCGGAAAACAACTAAGCTCAGAGAGTACCAAGGACCTCTCATTTCAACCGTAAGCTACAAAATATTCTTCTCTATTGGTTTATAATTATACCTCTAGAAGCAAATAGATCAAAGATGCTAATGGACAGGTGTCATATTTCTCATAGCTCTCCCACCCATCAGGCAATGATTGTATGTTGTGCTTAATCCACTTCAATAGTTACCTTATTATTTTCACTACTAATTGATAAGCTAGAGAGACAGACTGATTTGGGGTCTTCCTCCTCTAGAAGTAATGCTTTGTGTATTGCAATACCTTGAATTGTTCATGAAGCTAGACTGAAACATCCCTTCCCATAATTTCTTGAATATTAAAATGCACCAAAAATGCATTGAAGGAAATATCGGTGTACAGTCAAATCAATTAGATAGATCCTCTTCAACAATGTGATAATTCTTTTTTGGAATAAATGATAATTATACTAAAAAGATACTTAACAATTTATTTGCTATTCTAACAGTGTTTTGCTGGAAGCTTTCTTACAAATAATTAATAAAAACAATAGCAAGCTTGTATTAAGAAAAATATAAAATTACTTTGGCAACAATCATTTAATTGCTGCCAGGCAATGGTAATGAAATTCATGCTGTAGTTACCTAATTTAATTATTTGTGTTGTTAAATCCTGCCAAGAATGTGTAAAGAGAGAATAATCACGAATGATTGAGGCAGTCTACAAATATAGGAAAATGATAAAACAAAGACAGAAGATTCACCTTTGTGATTTGGGAAACACAGAGAAATCCAGTTTCAGAAAGCTGCTGGCAAAATTCAAGTCTCATGGCCAAAAATGAGCTGTTTCAAGCCTTAAAGCCTTAAAGTTGCTACAAATTCACATACATCTCAGGTTCCAACACAAGGAGCAGATATTTCATGCAAAGAATGCAAGCAAACAGGGTGACTGGTTAAGCAAACAAGCAGAGTTCCAGAAGGCAAGCAAGGTGCAGAGCCAGATAATAGCAATACGACTAGAGAAATGTAAAATCGCTCATTCTTTTTTCATAATACAATTTGGGAATTTAATGTGCACTCTCTGCATGCGGCCGTTTAGCCGGTTGTGAGTACAAAATCTCAACCTAGCAGCAATATCATCTAGCCTTCTAAGAAACACATGGATGTTGAATGAATGAATGAATGAATGAATGAATGAATTCTTTATTGGCCAAGTGTGATTAGACACACAAGGAATTTGTCTTGGTGCATGTGCTCTCAGTGTACATAAAAAGAAAAGATACATTCATCAAAAATCATAAGGTACAACACTTAATAATAGTCATAGGGTACAAATAAGCAATCAAATCATACTAGGAAACAGTCAGTCTAGATTGTAAGGATACAACAGACAAAGTTACAGTCATACAGTCACAAATGGGAGGGGATGGGTGATAAGGAGTGATGAGAAGGTTAATAGTAATAGTAGTGCAGACTTTGTAAATAGTTGGACAGTGTTGAGGGAATTATTTGTTTAGCAGAGTGATGGCTTTCAGGGAAAAACTGTCCTTGTGTCTAGTTGTTCTGGTGTGCTAGGCTCTATAGCGTCGTTTTGAGGGAAGGAGTTGAAACAGTTTATGTCTGGGATGTGAGGGTTCTGTAAATATTTTCACAGCCCTCTTTTTGACTGATACAGTATACAGGTCCTCAATGGAAGGGAGGTTGGTAGTAATTGTTTTTTATTTATTTTTTGCAGTCCTAATAACCCTCTGAAGTCTGTGTCTGTCTTGTTGGGTTGCAGACCCAAACCAGACAGTTATAGAGGTGCAGATGATAGACTTGTTAAGTGGATTCCGCTTATTTCCTACCTAGCCTATACAAAGTGGGCATCCTATGCTGGAGACAAACCTCTCTAGCTAAGGAGATGCTTTTCCGGATGTTCCCAGATTGCATCCAGGAAACTTCATCAAGTTTAGGAGGGGGCTTGAAGGGAAGCCCTTTTAGGTAGCTTCCATAGTCAGTGGTGCTTAAATATTTATAAAATCTTTGGAATGTCCATTTTTATATAAATATGACCTATAACTTGGCTGTACTTCACACAAGACTTAAAACCAAGAGAAGGTAGTTCAACAAATCAGTCACAAACATTATACTTCCTCATTTTATTTACTCACAACTTGATATCTCTGATTCCTCTGATTATCTCTGATTATTTATTTATGTACGGGAAATAAGCTATAGTTTGAAGTATTTAAGGAACATGGCAATCTTGCATATTGAAACACTGGGCAAGGGAAAATTATTTGAGCAGACAGAACTCTGGAATCTCTAGTGAATGACGTCTCTCCCAGAATGACTACTACATGCTTTGTTGGTTTCTTTAAAGCATTTATATTTTGTCTTGCTAAGCATGTAAAACAGCTTAAAACTCTAATTAAATATATGAAGGGCATAGTGCAAGCAATTATTTCCCCAAACATGGGACAGAAGCATAATCCACAGCTTTTAAAATAGCAAGTAGCACCAAAGCATGTAATTGCAATAAATACCCCAATACTTGTCTGAATAAATGCAATGGAAATCTTGGATCCAATTGTGATAGTAAGTCGAGGATTATCTGTATACCTGCTTGTATCATTTTGTTCCCACACCTGAGAAAATGTTGAAGTCTCTCGAGAGGATGGGATTTGGGAACATTTTGGTGTGGGTAGTAGTGGCTTCAGGTCTTTAATAATGAAAAACTCCTTATCCGCTACTCTGTGTTGGCTCATTTATTTAAAACTAATGTTAAAACTATTAAAATAATTATTCAGAGATAAGAAGCTTGCACGAGCATTTCCCTGAAGTATTTACACATAAGACTGTTGCTTTCTAATGGGAAGACAAAACCAATTTCTCCTTAAAAACCAGCAAAAGCAAAGCAGTCATGTTAACAATAAGAATAAATTCAAATGGATGTTGAGATGCTATTTTGATACAGTTGAATCCGATTAACACAATAATGTGTTTTTGAATTTGTAAAAATTAGAATTTGTCTAAGTGCTTTAACAGAACCTGTCTTAAACAAAGGGTAGACTGGATGATTTCTGAGATTCCATGAGACCACAATTTACCTTCATGCAATAATACGTATCAGTGGTAGGATTCTACCAGTTTCCTTACTACTTTGCACATGCATGCACCTAACGCGCATGCAGCTTTCCAAACACCAGCTGAGGCTTCTGCCACACTGATCAGCTGAGAAAATAAAGAACAGAAAAGCACAGGAGTGGGTGGGAGAGCTGATCCTGCCCTTTTCTCTTCTTTCTCCTCTCAGCTGATCGTCGGAGCTTTTTTTTTTAAAAAAAAACAAAACACTACCGGTTCAGTGAAACCGGGGTGAACCAGTAGCATTTCACCACTGGTATGTATGTATGTACCAACCAGTATGTATATAAAAATATGGCCACCCATTTTAAGCAACTCTGGATGGCTTACAACAAATATTTGAACTTCTCCTCTTTTCAGTATAGCCATATACTTTCTATATTAGAAAAGACATGTTATTCAGTTTCATTTTGTTCCAAATAAGTGAAAAACTACAAGCAAAAGTACAACTGCCCAACATTAATCTAGGATTTGTGCATCCTCTCATCCTCCTTGAAACCTTTGCTTGACAATACTGAATAGGACTAAGAATTAGAGGATATACTGCAACTTTTTAAAGCCCAGTTCCTGCCTGAATCAAACAAATGGTTGAAAGCAGAGGTTGATTAAGAGAATGAATCCTGGATACATTCTAGAGTTCTTTCTTTATCTCGTAATACGTTTATTTTCTGTAGACTTAAGGTAGGGAAATAGCTTTCTCTTTTTCTATGCAAAGTGCTACAGACTGGGGAGTCTAGAGAGAAAATATTGCACAAAATGTGGAGGCTTAACCATAGCCTAGCAGCAGGTTTTACAAAAACTCAAAGAAAAGAGTTTATGAAGTTGTAGGCATCTAAGGTCTAAAAGAAAGGGAAAGAAAGGATCCTTTGGCATACATAAAATGGCTCAGATTGTTTTTAAGTTGTTTAAGTTCTTTAATATCCTCAGGATCAGTGATGATATTCAAAACTTTTTACTACCAGTTCTGTGGGTGTGGCTTTCTGGGTGTGGCATGGCTTGGTGTGTGTGGCAGGGGGAAGGATATACTGCAAAATCTTCATTTCCACCCCACTTCAGGGGAAGGAAACTGTAAAATCCCCATTCCCTTCCCACCCCACTAACCTGCTTTCCAGTTCTGTTCTCCTGTGCAGGGTAACAAAAGGAGACCAACCGATCAGCTGGGACTCGGGAGGCAGCGAATAGATGGGGACGGGGCCAACCAGAGGTGGTATTTACCGGTTCTCTGAACTACTCAAAATTTTTGCTACCGTTTCTCCGGAACCTGTCAGAACTGGCTGAATACCACCTCTGCTCGGGATCATAGGAATATAAGTACACAAGGGCATACTATGTGAACACCAAAACCAAAGGAACAAGAGAATTTTTTTGGGGGGGAGGAGAGGGGTATAATTTAAATCCCAAGATTCCTTTGCTTCAGACCCCCACTAATCCTGTTGTGGAGCGATGGTAAGGACGAGGCATGAGACCAGAGCGTACAAGTAACAGGCTTTATTGCTATGAATAAAGGGTTGTCGCATCTGCTAGCTAACTCGCAGACCAGCGGGCGACAACAGGCTGGCTCTGCTCGACAGCCGGCTTATATAGCCGGCTGTCAAACGGAGCCAACCAATGGGAGCTGCTGGTGCTCCCGCTCAAACAGCGGACCTGGTTGGGAACTCCAACCAGTTCCACAGACATAACAAATCCCTTCCTCCCATTGACTGCGTTGCGTAAATAGGACTGAGAGAGGGCTGACCTTCTTCAAGATCAGAAAAAAGTTCAAGGTAACCCCACAAAAATGAGCCTCTCTAGGAACTCCATTTGGCTTCCCATGGTCCAGGAGAGATATGGGAATTGGATGGAGTAGGAAGGGGTGAAGTTAAATCTTGCCAGTTCAGTCTCCAGTGGCTTTAATTTCATATAAGCCACCATAGAATTTGGAAAAGTATCATTAGGAAGAAAAAAAAACTCTCATCTGAATTAGGGATTCATATAGGCAGAGATTCCATACGTATATATTTACAGATGGCTTCTCAAAGGAACAGTTAATAATCAGTTCTTCTCATATGTTTTGGTCATTCTGTTGAGAAACAGAGATGAAGTTATTATTAGCATCAGGCTATCTTTGGGCATTCTGTTTAGAAATAGAGATTAAGTTATTATTAGCATCAGGCTATCTTTCAATGCACCTGATATTTGATACAGGTAGTTAGCCTGTTATACAAGTCTGGTTGTGGTGAAGCCCCACATGTGTAAAGCCAGAGTTGTCGTCTTCTTTTTTCCCCTTACTACATTTAGGGAAAGTCATCTAAAGATAAACACATTTAGCATAATGAGGAAAAAAGTGCCAATAAATCATTCCCCCCCCCTCCGCCATTTTCTTCAATCAGAGGGTCACAAAATGGAGGTTTGGAGGCTATGAGCCACCACCATTCTCAGGTTGCTTGTCCATGCCTTCATCTATTTTTGTAAAATTCCAATCAGAATCAAAGATTTCTTTTTCATATTATCAAATGGCACTTTCTTTGCTCAGAACATTTTCAATGCAAATTGAAAAGTATCTCCCAACGTAATACTGGAATCGTCCCCAAAGGGGAACTGGGCGTAATAATATATCCAAATTATCTTTTGCTTTAAGTATCTCAAGAATGGGAATGGATGTGAAACATTTTGAGTACTTCGAAAAAGAACATTATATACAACTATAAGCATCATGAATTTTTAAAAGTGTAATTATTAGTAAGGGCTATTTTCTTGCTAAACCGTCAAAAAACAAATTTAATGAAACTGAAATCCCAGACTGCATTAACCAGAAGTTAATTTCTGGTGTGATACAAGATAGAGATTCAGTGGTGACTCTCTGTGGTCAAAATGAACACTACAGCTGAATATGACATTTCAAACCCATTTTTTAAATAGCAGTTTGGTCCTCTTTCTTTTTACTCAGCAGCTGCCTTAAGTGAAATTTTAATGGAAATAATCTTTTGGAAAGAAAATACAGAAATGTATGCCATTGTTCGTGGACAATTTGTGTACATAGAAAATCAAAGCTTGTATGTTTTATTCATATCTTGGCAGCTGTTAACCATGATTTATGACAGGCTATTTCAGGGGTGTCAGACTCAAGGCCCGGGGCCAGATCCGGCCCACAGGATGCTTATGGGCCGGGACCATCAAGGAGTGGACTGCTGCCTTCCGGGATTGTGGGGGCTGGCAGCAGTGATGAGGAGGTTTCTGAGGAGCCTGTGCCAAGTGCGTGTGAGTGCAGGATGATTTGTAGAAGAGAACAGTTGGAGCAGCACAGGCAACTCAGGAGTAAGGATGCAATGTAACGGCCCCTCCCTCCAGGGAATATAAGCCTGGTTTCAAAAGGTTTTTGCCTCTACAGCAGGCAAAAACGCTCTAAGAACCCAGCATTGTGTGTAGAGACTCCGGCTTACCTGAAGAATTCTGTCAAGGCTTTTCTGGTTGGACTAATTGGCTGCAAGCCATCTTTTATCTACAAAGAAGTTTATTTGTAGATTAAAGCTGTGAAGGTTTGAGTTGCTGCGTTTGTTTGAGATTTTCTTGCTGGTAACAGAGTTGGGTCAGAACAATTTACAACTTCTTATACTACTTCCTCTCTCCCTTTTTTAAAATCAAGATATAGACGAATGTTCATTTGAAAGGACCTGTGACCATACCTGCATCAACTATCCTGGAAGTTTTGAATGCTTATGTCACAACGGTTATACGTTATATGGAATGACACATTGTGGAGGTTGGAAGTTTGACTCTCTTTTATTCTTTTTTGCATGAAATTCTTTGATAAAGCAATGTTGTCAAAATTGCATTAACCAGAGGGCAGATTTTCAAATAGGCAAAGCACCTTTAAAAAATGAAAAGACAAAAGAAAATCTAATTGCAAAAATGAGAGAATGTTATTCGTATTTGTAAATTTCTTAGCATTCGTTATTCTGCATTTTAATGTTTGATCAATTGTTCATAAAAGGAACATTTTCATGTAAATGGCTGTTAAAGTGGTCATGGCTGTGATTCAGATACAGACGTAAAAAGATGCTGTGAAGAGCAGAGTTAACTCCTTAAGCAGCTCTGATTGTGTGACTGCCACAATCCCAGGAAAAAATGCTTTTTGGTTACAGTGGGTAGAGTTCAGGGGTGGGATCTGACCAGTGTAACTACCAGTTGGGTGATTTATGTTTTGCTTTGGGTTGTGTTTTTTTTTTTTAGAAACAGTGAACATTGCTATAAAATATTGCATTTAATATTATTAAATATTAAAATGCAATGTAGTACTTCTTAACTATTGTTCATGCAAATAAAAACAAACTCTTACAAGACAATGCTATTTAATTTAAATATATCTTTAGATGTAGATGAATGTAGCATCAACAATGGAAGCTGTGATTATGGATGTCTTAATACTGTGGGAACTTATGAATGTTTATGTCCATCTGGAAAAAAATTACACTGGAATAAAAAAGATTGTGTTGGTAAGTAACACTTTGTAGTAGACATTTTCCATTCTTTCACCTTTTGTATTAATAGAAAGTTATAAACTGAATGTCTGAGTAAATAAATTTTATTTTTCAAGCCTAATAGTGTACCAATTCAATATGTATTGTATATTGTAAAAGTGAGTTCCTTCTCTTTCCTTTGTTGCACAAATTCTTCCTTCCCTTTCATTTCATTCTTAATCACATTTCCTTGAGCATTTTGTCCAAAGGAGGAAAGAAGTAACTGCTTTCAGTTTTATTTCTTATTTATTTATTTTTATAGAGTAGCAGTTTCCAAGTGGTGCGATCCATTAGCCAAAAAAAGCATAATAGCAATATACTAATAATACAAAAATAATAATCTTTAAAATCATATTAGAAATGACAAATGAAAAAATGTAAGTGCTTTGATGATAGTTCATAAATAAATCAAATCTGAACAACTCTGATTTTAAGGCTTTTCTAAAGGTCTAGAGGGAACACCCAAATTTCCTTGATGAAAAGCAGGAGTTTGTCGCTTTGCCCTGGATCTCATGTTGGTGAAGCCCATTAACTACCTCTACCCTATCTGGATTGGTAGGATTTACTTGAAATATATAGTCATGTCAGTATTTAGATGTCAAACTACATAGGCCAGCACGGTGAATTGTACCTTAGAGGCCTACTGGTAAACATCACAATTGTTCTGACCAAGGCTTCCTGAGACACCAACAAAGACAAATAAAATCCAAAACTCTTTTATTTTAGTTCAATGGCTGTGAATTATCATCATTCTCAGCCTGGGATGAGTCTTAACCTTAATAATTACTCCTAGGAATGTCTGCCAAAGTTCTTTGTAAGACGTCTGATAAGAACGCAACTTATCTTACTTGAAGTACTGCCAACAACTAAAGTACCAATTAGTCTTTCCAGAACCACGGACCTTTCAGAGTCCAAACCGATCCGAGTGAACGACTTTGCTTCCTGCAAAGGTTTTCCTTCCTTTGCACTTTCTTTATACCTTATGGGAGGGGCAATCATCTCCAAGCCTTACTCCTGAGTCGCCCCTTTTGTCTTAGCTGCTCTTGCCTTCTGGCAGCTCTGTGCATATGCACATTGGGAACAGGCTCTCCTATTCCTCTGCCTCACTGCTGCCATATTCTGGAGGCTCCAGAGTCAGCACATAACTCCCAGATGGTCCTGTCCTCATCTCTGCATCGGACGCAGGACCCTCATCTGAGTCCTCGCCAGACTCCCGGATTGGTCCCTGTTCTTCCCCACTGTCTGATTCTACTGCCATCAGCACAAGCTGCCAGCAAACCACAACACTAGTATCCTCAGCACTGGTATGTGAATAATGACTCTTATCCTGCAATGAGCATTTGAGACCAACAGCTGTTTTTAGAGGCTGCATTAACAGAGGGATAGAATCAAGATCACGTGAAGTGTTAATACCACTTTATAATGCCTTGGTAAGGCCACACTGGAATACTGCATCCAGTTTTGGTTGCCACAATGTAAAAAAGATGTTAAGACTCTTGAAAGAGTACAGAGAAGAGCAACAAAGATGATTTGGGGACTGGAGGCTAAAACATATAAAGAACAGTTGCTGGAATTGGGTATGTCTAGTTTAATGAAAAGAAGGACTTAGGGGTGGCATGATAGCAGTGTTCCAAAATCTCAGGGGCTGCCACAAAGAAGAGAGAGTCAATCTATTCTCCAAAGCACCAGAAGGGCAGGAGAGAAGCAACCTAGAACTAAGGAGAAATTTCCCGACAGTTAGAACAATTAATCAGTGGAACAATTTGCTTCCAGAAGTTGTAAATGCTCCAACACTGGAAGTTTTTAAGAAGAGATTGGACAACCATTTGTCTGAAGTGGTGTAGGGTTTCCTGCCTGAGCAGGGGGTTGGACTAGAAGACCTCCAAGGTCCCTTCCAAGTCCATTATTCTATTCTACTCTGCTCTACCCTACCCTACCCTACCCTAGTCTATTCTACCCTACCCTACCTACTCTACCCTACCCTACCCTACTCTACTCTCTTCTATTCTACTCTACTCTACTCTATATAGCAAATTGAAGGAATCTAACCCATAGGTGAAAAGGATGAGGGATACTGGGATACACTTCTTCAGGAAAAGCTGCAACCAGTAGCAGTGTCAAAGTGCATTTATCTTTCATTCTGGATATATCTTAGAAACTTATTTAAAGGGAATCCCATGAGCTAGAGCCAGGGGCGTCAAATTGGCAGCCCGTGGCCCGGATGCATCACGCACAAGCCACACCCATCCCAGCTCCACGAAGGCAAAAACATCATAATACATCATATGACATCAATGTGACAGGGAGAAATTTGACATCCTTGAATTATTTTTTTTTAACATTTTGGCTTATGCTCATGGGACCTATTCAGTTTGTTTCAGCCT
Organism: Pseudonaja textilis; assembly: GCF_049901715.1. NCBI lineage: Eukaryota > Metazoa > Chordata > Lepidosauria > Squamata > Elapidae > Pseudonaja > Pseudonaja textilis. The sequence continues at coordinate 16,239,410 of NC_141994.1, read as the reverse complement.
GGCTCGCTTGCTCTGCTCACCCCACTTGGAAGCAAGATGAACCTGATTGCAAGATCTATCCTTCAGTCCTCTGAATGAGTCACTTGCTTCCTGCTTTTTTCTTCCTCAGAGATGGTGAAATGTTTGCCCGGTGCCAATCCAGTTCCCAAAGCTCAGTTGCTCTGTAGCAAATCAGGAGGAATTGAGAACTGTTTCTTATTCTGTCCATCCAACACCCTTTTCGTTCCAGGTTGGTATCTAAAAACATTTTTTCCCCTGGTCCATAAAATAAATTACACAGAGATGTCTATAAGGTCTATTGAAAAAGGTCAAGATGGTGTCACAACGATGCAGTAGAAGTTCCACCCATTTTTACGTGCAACATACGTACTAGCTGTATTCTTGACTTTTGACCACCCAGTGGCATTAAGTGAGTTAAAATGCATTTCAGCAAGTACTGTTCAAACAAATTGTTTGTAACTATAACAGGGGCAAGACTAATGGCAAGAATATTCAGTAAACCTATGTGTAAGCTATTACTAATAATTAGGTTATTGTACAAAAGAGTTGAGCATTGTGGTTACTCTTTGAGACCTTTCACTGACCATTCAATCATGGTCCCGGTCAACTGGCCTTACTAGGTTGAATTAAAAGGGACCTTTTGACCATTTAAAAGCATATCCTTACCTTCAAAGGTTGGCCAGGGGACATTCCAGTTTTTTCAAACAAGATTTTTCTCCTCTACACTGAGTACTCTGGCTCACCTATACAGGCGGTAGGGAAAATTTTTGGTACCTCCCCAAACTCTTCTCTGGTCTGGCATTGTCATATGGCAATAGCTGGTTGGCCTTGTAGGCAGCTGATATGCACTGAACAATGAACTTATTTTTCTCTGTTCCGGAAATCATGGTGAAAAGCATCCCAACTAGCATCTGGTAGCAACCCATACTGGAGCTGTCTTTGAATGCACTTGTAAAATGCTTGTGTGGTCCAATTCTGGGACAGAAGTTTCTTCACAGGCTGATGAACATTTGGTGGGATACAGTGGTGGGATTCAAAATTTTGTACTACCGGTTCTGTGGTGGGTGTGGTAGGGGAAGGATACTGTAAAATCACCATTCCCTCTCCACTCCAGGGGAAGGATACTGCAAAATCCCTATTCCTTCCCCATCCCACTAACCTGCTTTCCAGCTCCGTTCTCCTGTGCAGGGCAACAAAAGAAGACCCAGCCAATCATCTGGGACTTGGGAGGCAGAGAATAGTTGGGGGTGGGGCCAGTCAGAGGTGGTATTCCGAATTGCTCAAAATTTCCACTACCAGTTCTCCAGAACCGGTCTGATTCTGCTGAATACCACCTCTGGTAGGACAGGAAGGAAATAAAATCCTCATAGCTTGGTGAAGAAGAACAGCATCATTTGCACGGCAGGGGAGTGTGTGTGTGTATGTGTGTATAAGAGAGAGGCGGGGGGAGAGGGAGAGAGAACAGCAAATTTTTCTGCTGCCCCGGAACTTGTAGAACAGGGGTGTCAAGCTTGTATCATCACAGCAGCATCACATGACGTATCATGAGTTTTTTCGCCTTTGCTAAACTGGGCGTGGGCGTGGCCAGTGCGTGATGCATCTGGCCCGCAGGCCGTGAGTTTGACACCCCTGCTGTAGAAAGAATCCTTATGTGACTGTTGACCTAAGCTTTTCTCTGGCTTCATCCTATTCTACAGCTAGCAGCTATGAGGGAAAAATTATTTACAGATATAAATGACTCCTTTCTGTATTATTATTTTGATTAACTAAACATGTGTCAAACTGATTGGGCAACATCTGGATGTCAAGACAGCTTTGTACCCAGCTATTTTAATTAACTTGAATAGAGTTTAACAATATTTCTATAAACCAATGAAGGAAAGGAATGTACTGATATATATATATTTCTCTTTTTATTTTGTTCAGACTCAGAAAATAGCTATTCAGTAAGCTGTGGCATGCCAGTACAACAGGGCAAGTCACAACAAAAACGGAACAGTACACTTCCAGGTTGTATGGGTAAGAATACTCTTTGCAATTTGTTGACATAGTTAGTTTAACACCTGCATCCTAACAATTTTGGTGAGTGACCCTATTCTGTCTTCTGGGTATAGGATTTTAAAGGGAAGTTTTTCTTTAAGGAAATACAAAGTAATATGCTGTGTATTTCAAATCTGAAGAGGAAGAGAAATGCTCTAGACAGCGAGGGCTGGTCACCTTGTATGAACTCCTTATAAGCAGCTGCACATTTTCTCAAGATGATGTGAATGTCTGCAGTGAAAATCAGTGGAATTCAGGGTTCTATGACTGGTTGCTGGGTGGGCGTGGCTATAGTGGGAGTGGCCTAGTCAGCCTCCTATACCACAGGGGAGGTGTTTTTGCCCTCCCCAGGCTCCGGAGGCTTTCCTCAAGCCTCTGGGAGGGTGAAAACAGCTTCCCTGGGCTCCAGAGGTTCCCTGAAAGCTGGAAACGGGGCCCATTTCCACCTTTCCCGAACTTCCGGGATACTGTTTTTCGCCCTCCCCAAGCCTACGCACACGCCCTGCGCTTACCTGCATCCAACATGGGCCACGTGGGAGAGGACGGGAGGGGTGGGTGAGGCCAAGCAGGAGTTTGATTTGGGGGTTCTCTGAACTGCAGAATCTTAGCTAGGGGCTGTCCCGAACCCCTGCAGCCCACCCCTGACCAGAGCCCTTGACAAGATTGCTCCAGCAAGGCTGTTGCACAGCCACCAACCGAAAAACTCCTAAGTTACTAGGAACTGAAAGAAATGGTGACAAATCAGACATGGATGCAAGCGAGCTCTGGTAAGAGCTCATGTTTAGCTTTGTACAGTGAAGGGGCCATTCTTTTCCACCCTGATCGCAATTGCAGGTCCTAACTCAGTGGCCTTGTTGAGAATTATCCAAACCCTTTGGTGGAAAGGCAGATAGAATCCTGCCTGCAGGCATATCAGATAAAAATTATTTATTTAACAAATGTGTACACCACCCATCACACTTGCACGACTCTGAGCAGTTTACAAATAAAATTTGTTGATTTCTTGTCAAAACGTTGTTCATATCTGTTCTCGGCTAGAAGACAGTTGGGTAGAGTCCATGGTCATGAACAGCTGGCATCCGTGGAGGGACCTGGTTTTCTTTTAATTTTCTGGAACTGGAGGAAGTAGAAAGGTTTCCTTGATACTTTGAATTCTGTCACTTGTAGGCTAGATCCATGCTCCTGCTGGGCCCTTTGAGTGGCTAGGTGGGTGTGAGGAGGCAGCCATTACTACTTTGAGAGAAGGGCTGAGCTCTCTTATAGAGGCCTTCCATATCTGAAACTTTCACCTTCTCTCCAACCTGCCATACCCAAGGAAGATTGTTGAGAAAACAATACAAAATCAGCTGCAGAGAACCCTAGAGGAAACATGCTATCTGGATCATTTTCAATCAGGATTCAGGCCCATTTATGGAACTAAAAGGTTCTGTGACTTAGGGGTGCTTCTGGACTCAGCTTTGGCTGGTATGCCAGTTACAACCGTCTTTGTAACTCACACCATCATCTAATCTGACTATTGCAGCATTTTTTTTACATAGGACTGCTTTCATGAATGCCCCAGAAACCACAACTAGTACAGTGGTGGGATTCAAAAATTTTTTACTACCCATTCTGTGGGTATAGCTTGGTAGGCATGGCAGGGGAAGGATACTGTAAAATCTCCAGTCAGGGGTGGTATTTGCCGGTTCTCCAAACTACTCAAAATTTCTGCTACCGATTCTCCAGGACTGGCCAGAACCTGCTGAATACCATTTCTGAACTAGTACTAAACAGAGTCATGACAACCGACTGGCAAGACAATATCACTAGTGTGAAATAATACCCATTTTGGAGTGCCTGAATTTGTTGCCAATAGACTTCTGTTCATTACCTTTGAAGCCCTATAGAAATCAGCACAAGGACATCTGCCCATTTATTCCAGTCCTTTAAAGAGGGCCTGTTGGGACTTCTGGTGACGAGATATGGGTGAATGGAGGTGCTGAAGCTCGTCCTAGGTTTCACGCTATCTCCTCTTGCTGTTGGAGTGATGCTTAGGGGTGCACGCATCTTGTAGAGAAGCGTGCCAGTGTGGGGAGACTCAAGTTATGATGTGGAAAAGGTGATTCTCATTGCAACGTAGAGAAACCCTGTGGAGACCGACAACAAGAGACTGTCAGCAATGGCGGTCCTAAAGCCTTGATTGTTGCATACAAGAGGAAGCGAGTGAGTGACAGATTGTGGTGAATGAAGAGTGTGAGTGAAAGAAATTGCGATCCTGATTGAGCATTGAATATTGGAGTATCTTAGTCGGAGCGAAGCCCGAAAACAGCGGCCAAAGCAGATACAAGTGGCAGCGAAAGCGAAAGGACTCATGAGACGGAAGAGGGTAAGGACGCAAGCGATCAGACAGAGAAGATAAGAGAATCGGAGGGATCTGAGAGATTGATAATAATTGGGGGAGGAAAAAAAAAGAAGAAAGAATAACAATTTAATTTAAGGGAACTTTGAAGGATTTGAATTGTGGACTTTGGGGAAAATTGGAAGGACAAACTTGAGATGTGGGGAGACTTGAAGTAAGGAATTAAATTACAACTTTAAATATTCCACGAATGAAACTGAATAATTTACTGGTCTCCTTTGGGATTATTGGACTGGAGCTGTAGTAAGTGGAGAAGATTTATTAAAGAAAGAGACTATTTGAATCTAAAAATGGACTTGTAAAACTTTTAAATGAAAGGAGAAACGACTACAGCGGAAAGTGTGGTGAGATAGTAAAATCAGAGACATTACTCAGCAACTCTGTGCTTCCAGTGCACTCGGTGAAGGAATCTTGAAGAACTGAACAATTATATTAAGACATTTTAAGCTTTTAAATTTGCGGATTGCAACAATTATTTCTGGACATCAACTTAACTGATTTTTGAATGTGGTAAATGTAATTTATATATATTTAATTGATACATTAGTAAATATTGTAGTTTATATTTGGCTATAACACACACAAAAACAGGGAGGTGATAATTAATTAATTAGGTATAGATATTTGATTATAGGCATTGATTAGATTGAATTAAATAATTGTGATTAATTGTGATTATTATAGATTAATTAATTGTTGTATAGTAAGGTTGATATATCTTTATTTAGATTTGTAAGTATTTGAAATATTATTTCATAACACTATTTTGGGATTTGGGATTCTATAGCACTTATAGATATACAGATCAATAGTATTTAAATTTAAATAGAGGAATTTGATATATTATTAAGATTTACAAATCCAGATATTTGTTTTAGAAATTAGCTGTAAGTGTTCTGGAGAATATATATATATTGATAAGAGAGGTTAATCCTGTAACGTATCATATTAATTAGCGTAGTGGCCATTTATAGTTGATACTTCTCAATAGTGAATGTTAATTTGGGACAACATATTTAATATAATACAAAAACAAAAACAAATTTTACAAGAAATGACCTCTGTCACTAATACAACGCTTAAAACTGGAAAGAAGACCTCTTCAATACAAACAACTTCAATGCCATCAACCTCAGTGATGGCACAAAAGACAATTGACAAAAGACAAAAAAACTCTACCTGGAGAAAAACAACCTATCATCACGAATGCCAATATTCAATTGACCCTTCTTACTTTACAAGAGTCCATGCTGAAGCTTCAGGAAATAGTGGTAAAAAATCATATCGAATCAAGAGCTGACAAGAGCTGAACTAAAAGAAGAGATGGGAAACTTAAAGGCAGAAATGAAACTAGACATCCTAAAGTTGGATCAAAAAATTGAAATAATACAGCAAGCACTAGAAAGGAATGAATCAACAGTAAAGGAGGTTGAGAAAAGAACAGAACAAACGGAAAAGAAGCTGGAAATGGTTGGTCAGCAATTAAGAAATGTGAGTAAAGAAATGGACGACTCCTTGGTATATTTGGAAATGGACAAGGCTGCAGAGTATCTAAGATTCCAAAATATAATGGAATCTAAAGAAGAGGACTTAGAACAAGTGATGGCAGGAATATTAGCAGACCTATTGGAAAATGATAAGGACGATATTCTAAAAGAGTTAGACGAAGTATACAGAATGAGCACAAATTACACAAGACGACATAAACATCCAAGAGGTCCATGTGAGATTTGCCAGAAGGAAAGTTCAAGATATTATATACAAAATTTCTAGAGAAGAAACAATTACATACAAAGGAAAAGAAATTTTGTTGCTTAAACAAATCCCAAGAAGAGTGGGAGAACAGAGGCGAGATTATAAATTCCTGGTGAACTAATTAAACCAAAAAGATATCATATTTAGATGGCTAATCCCAGAGGGAATGCTAATCACTTGCGAAGAAAGAAAAATAAAGTAGATTCCGTGGAAAAAGCCCAAGAATTTTACGAACGATTGATAGGCCATGAAGAATTGAGTAGTAGAGATGAGTTAGAAATGAATTTGCAAGACGAGCAAGACTACCAAAAAAATAGAGATGGGAATTGTAGGAATTCGAAAAATAAACAACATCAAGAGAGAGAAGAACAGAAGATGCACAATCAGCCACAAAGAGAGACAGGAGTAACTACAAGACAAAGAGCAAGAGTCAATTAGGTGATGGATGAAGAAAAGAAAATACTATCAATTAGCATAAATAGCCTAAACTCTAGGATAAAAAGGAAAAGAATACTAACCAAATTAATTAAACAAAATGCAGAAAAAATATGTTTACAGGAAACTCATATAAGGAAGGAAGAAGAAAAATATCTAGAATGCCCCAAGCTAGGGAATTTGTATACGTCGCCAGCAGATTTTAGGAAAAAGAAAGGGATAGCAGTATATGTGAAAGACGATATGAAAGCAGAGCCAATTTGGATAGACCCCAATGGAAGAATTCTGGTGTTACAAATTTGGATTAAATCAATTCCAATTCTGCTAGTGGTAATCTATGCCCCTAACGATAACCAAAAGGAATTTTTTAAACAATTACATGGGAAATTAATGGAATTAGATAAAAGGAATATTTGCATCTTGGGGGATTTCAATTCTATTGTGGATCACCAGAAAGATCATAGTAGGGGGTGCGGGGGGAGAAGAAAAAAAGAGAACTACCCAAAACATGTGAAGAAATGATGATTGAACTAAATTTGATAGACATGTGGAGAAAATTAAACCCTGAGAAAAAGCAATTTACATTTTACTTCAACCCTCACCAATCATGGACATGAATTGATATGGTGTGGATGAATGGTGAATTAGTAAATGAATTAAAAGAGATTGAAATTTTACCAAACGAATGGGCAGATCACAATCCGAATCAGATAGTATGGAAAGGCAGGAAGAAACCGAGGAAAAGGTGGACCTTAAATACACAGCTAATTAAAGAGAAAGAATTTATGAATAAACTTGACAAGGAATTAGACTATTTTTTTAAAGAAAACAATAATGAGGCAACTACGAAACAGAATATTTGGGATACAATGAAGGAAATGATAAGAGGCACAACGATATCATACACTGCTAAAAGAAATAAAGAAAAATATGCCCAACAAAATAAATTAGAACAAAGAATCAAATAATTAGAAATTCAGCTGCAAAACACCCCAAAAGATTGCAAATTGAAAAAACAGATGATAATAACTAAACATAAATTAAATTTAATCGAACAAGAAGGAATGGTTTCAAAGTTAAATACAGCCAGACAGATATTTTTTGAACAGGCCAATAAACCAGGAAGGTGGTTGGCCTATAAACTTAAAAAAAAAAGAAAGATTGATCTTCCAATTAATAGAGGAGAATGGGGATGCCCAACAAGCGATAGAACAGAAAAAAGAAATTGCATGTAAATTTTTTGAAGATCTTTATAAAAAGAAGGAGGTGAATGAGGATATGATAAGAAACTATTTGAGTATTACTAAAGATAAAATAATCAAGGAGGAGATGAAAGAAATATTAATTAGAGATATTATGTGGCCCGAGTTAAAAGCAGCAATAGAAAACCAAAAGAACAATAAAACCCTAGGACCCGACGGGATACCAGGGGAACTTTATAAGAAAATAGGAGAACAAATAAGACCTCTCATGGTGGAAGTATATAATGAGGTCCTATTAGCAGCAAGAATGCCGGATTCATGGAAGGAGACACTGATATAGTTGATTCCGAAAGAAGATTCAGATTTACGACTTATACAAAATTATAGACCAATTTCCCTGTTAAATACTGATTATAAAATATTTACTACAATTATAGCAAATAGATTGAAAAAAATATTGAATGAATATATACATAAAGATCAAAATGGATTTCTTCCTAATAGACAAATTAGGAACAATTTAAGAATAGTATTAAATGTTTTGGAATACTATGAAGCCCATCCGGAAAAACAATTGGCCCTTTTATTCTTGGATGCACAGAAAGCCTTTGACAATCTAAATTGGCAATTCCTAATTCAACAAATTTACAATATGAATTTAGGCACTAAATTTGAAAACATCGTGACTACAATTTATGATTCACAAAAGGCAAATATTATAATTAATGGAGAGTACACGCGCTCAATAAAAATAAAGGAGTCAGGCAGGGATGTCCATTATCCCCCCTGCTCTTCATATTATCTTTGGAAACTTTGCTTACACGAATTAGACAGAACCCAGGAATAAAAGGACTAAAAATTAAACAAGAAGAATATAAACTCCAGTCATTTGCGGATGATAGGGCATTTTTCATAGAGGAACCAATTGAAACAGGTCAAGAATTACTGAAGGAGTTAGATCAATTTGGGGAAGTTGCAGGACTTAAAATTAATAGGGAAAAAATGAAATTAATAATTAAAAATTTATCAGAAAAACAAAAACTAAAATTGGAAAGGATAATTACAAAAAGTAAAAAAAGTTAAATACTTAGGAATTTGGTTGATGGCTCAATGCAAAACTCTAATGGAAAATAATTATAATAAATTATTACAGCAAGTCAAAAACGATTTAGAGATATGGGTTAAATTGCAAATCTTCTTATTAGGGAGGATTGCCACTATAAAAATAAATATTCTGCCCAAATTTATTTACTTATTCCAAACAATACCAATAAAAATACATAAATTTACTTCATGGAACTTAACAAGATAATTAGCAAATTTATCTGGCAAGGGAAAAAACCGAGGGCAATGCAAGATATGAAGAGCAGGGGAGGTATGGCACTCCCAAATTGGGAATTATACTATAGTGCAGCCTCCTTACTTTGGTTGAAAGAGTGGGTAAATCTGTCGAATAAAAGGATCTTATTTTTAGAAGGCCATGATTTACAGAGGGGATGGCATGCATTTTTATGGGGCACTGGGAAAATTAAACAGAAGTATTTCCACAGACATATAATTAGAGATTCCTTATTGGCTAATTGGAACAAAAAAAAATTATTCAAAAATCCCAATCTGGATCTCAACAATGAAGGCGATGATACATCCAAATAATTTAAATCTTAATAAAATGATAAAATACAAAGACCTTCTTGATGCGCAAGGAACTTTAAAATCATGGCAAGATCTCCAAGAACAAGGGCTACAAGTAGACTGGTGGGCTTATTTGCAAATTCAAAATAGATATAGCCAGGACAAGAAAAATTTTGGAATTTATACTAAGGCACAACAATTAGATAAAATTCTATTAGGTCCAGATTAAAAAAATATAACTAAATTTTATAATTATTTATTAGAGATGGAATTAGAAGAGGAAGTAGTCAAAGGCAATATGATAGCTTGGAGTAAAAACATAGAATGTAGCATTACATTATTAGAATGGAAAAAGGTTTGGACAAGGAATAATAAAATTACAAAATCAGCAGCATATAAAGAAAATGACTATAAAATGTTTTATAGATGGCATCTCTCACCCTCGAGAATAGCGAAAATGTCTCCTAACATGAATCTGAATTGCTGGAAATGTAAAAAGAAACAGGGAACATTCTTTCATATGTGGCTCCTGCACTGAAGCCCAAAGATACTGACATAGAATAAAAAATGGTTAGAGGAAATAACAGTGGAGCAAACTGAATTAAAACCAGAATTCTTCCTATTGGGGATATTTAACAGACAAATTTCTAAAAATGTCAAATATATAATACAGCATATTCTTACTGCAGCCAGAATAACCTTTGCACAGTCTTGGAAACAAGCAGATATTCCAACAGAGGAAATGGTTATTCAGAAGATAAAAGCCTGTGCAGAGATGGACAAATTAACCTTAGCACTTAAGGAAAAAGAAACATCAGAATATTATAGAAGCTGGGGATGCTGGTATGACTGGATAAAACAAAAATAGAAAATACATTAGTAAACAACGTATAATGTAAAAGAGGTAGTAATTATATATTCGCAATAAGATGTATTTGTAAATATATCACCAATATTGATAACAAGCAAGGAACCATAGACTGTCGATAGAATTGTTAGTTTTTAATCATTTTCTCTTTTCCTATTTCTTTTTTTTCTTTTATGTGTTGTGTATGTGTTTGTTTGATATTTTAGTTTTATAATCAATAAAGTTTGTTGTAAAAAAAATAAAATAAAATAAAGAAGACTTGTTGAGAACTCCTCCCCCCTGAAGTTTATGTGAAATGGGCTATATAACGGCCTGTGGCAGTCCCCACTTTATCTCCTCCCTGAAGGTACATGTAGCCCCTACCTTGTCAATATTCCAAAAGGAATAGGTGAGCTAAGGTGAGCCTCAGTCTCTTGGAATCCTGAGACATGGTGTTCTCAGGGGTGGGCTTCAAAATTTTTAGCAAAGGGTTCTCTGCCAAGTTGACCATGGTGGGTGTGGCCTAGTCGGCTCCCTGCTCCAAGCGGGAGGGGTGTTGTTGCCCTCCCCGGGCTCTGGAGGCTTTCCTTGAGCCTCCAGGAAGACAAAAACCTCCCTCGGCTCTGAAGACTCGCTGGAAACGGGCCCATTTCCAGCCTACCCAAACTTCCGGGAGGCCTGTTTTTCACCCTCTCTGGGCCTCCATGCAGGCCTGCACTTACCTACATCCAAAATGGGCCGCGTACAGACTCCTGGGAGGGCCGGGATGGAGTGGACGGGGCCAGCCAGAAGTGGGATTTGGGGGTTCTCCAAATTGCCCAGAATCTTAACTAGGGGCTCTCCCGAACCCGTACGAACCCGCAGCAGCACACCCCTGGGCGTTCTTCATCTATGTTGTACTTTGGGGTTCTTTGACTATGCATTTTATTTGGGGCACTGTTATATTCTGCCTGGATTCCACTGGGATTAGAGTATAAACATCCTAAATAAGTAAATAGATAAGCCTTTGATTGCTTTCCAAAAAAAAGAACATTTTTCTTATCTATCAAACTTCCAGAATTCCTGTCACCAAATCCATCATTAATCTGGCTCAGTAAAAAAATATTAGTATGAAAGGCGTGACGTTTGGTTTCATCAAATGTTATGCTACTCACAATGCCAGCGTTAAAAACAGTTATATAAAATTATTGTTTAACCTTTCTCTCGTTTATTTACAAAATTCTCCAGGGCTATCTTTTAGTTTCTTAAAAATATAGAAGAGATTATCATTTCTTTTCTTCTTCTAGACATCTTAATGCCACCCATCAAGCAGAAGGCTCGCTTTAAAATTAAGGATGCCAAGTGTCACTTCAGGCCTCGGAACAAAGAGAAGATTAAGGAAGTTGGAAAGCAGCAAACTCTTCTAGGTACAAGGGTTTTTTCTGAATCATTAAAAAAAAAACACCCAGTGAAACACTGCATTTTTTTCTCAGTTCAGTGTAAATTAACTTTTGGGGTTTTGCCTAATTCTGTTTTGCAAGTTGTGGGAACTGCCCTAATTGTTTTCTTTTAATCGTTTTGGTAGTGATACAGTAATAGGAATAAATTACAGGTAGTCCTCAATTTACAACTTTTGTTTAGCTACAGTTCCACATTTTAACAGCATTGAGAAAAGTGACTTAATGAGTGGTCCTGTCAACTATCCTGTTGGCCCATGCAGCAAAAGAAACTCATTGTTCTTTCCAGGAGTATAGCTTTACTGACAATTCCACAGAAGAATTGTACAGAAGAAGCAAAGCCAGTTCTGAGGTTTTCGCACAAAAAGCAGTTTAGGTAAAGTCTGCTTTTTCCACTGGGCCACAGTGGTGGGATTAAATTTTTTTTTACTACCGGTTCTGTAGGTGTGGCTTGGTGGCTGTGGCAAGGGAAGGATACTGCAAAATCTCCATTCCCTCCCCACCCCACTAACCTGCTTTCCAGCTCCGTTCTCCTGCGCAGGGCAACAAAAGAAGACCCAGCCGATCAGCTGGGACTCGGGAGGCAGAGAACAGGGCCAGTCGGGGGTAGTATTTGCCGGTTCTCTGAACTATTCAAAATTTCCACTACCAGTTCTCCAGAACTCGTCAGAACCTGCTGAATACCACCTCCGATTGTCCACCAGTCATATACAATCAATTTGTTTTGGGACAATGTGTAATGCTACTACTACACAGCTTAATTTTTTCCGTGTTGTTTCTGTTGTGCAAAGGAGGTCAGTTCCCCTGTGCAGACAATTGCCACATAACTTTTGTAAATCTCAAATGTGATTCCTCTAAGAAAAAACGCCGTGGGCGAAAATCTCCGTCAAAAGAAGTATCCCATATCACGGCTGAATTTGAAATGGAGATGAAGTCTGAAGAAGTTTCAGGTTAGTGAAATATGTTTGTATTATTTCTTTAAGCCAGTATTGATGATTAGAACTAATACCACCTTCATGTATTTATAAAGACTTATTTCTGTTGCAATGCACAGTCCAAACATTCTTCAACATCCATATCATTCAGTGGATTCAAAAATTTTTACTACTGGTTTTGTGGGCGTGGCTTGGTGGGAGTGGTAGGGGAAGGATACTGTAAAATCTCCATTCCCACCCCACTCCTGGGGGAAGGTTACTGCAAAATCCCATTCCTTATCCATCCCACTGACCTGCTTTCTAGCTCCGTTCTCCTGTGCAGGGCAACAAAAGAAGACCCAGCCAATCAGCTGGGACTTGGGAGGCAGAAAATAGTTGGGGGCGGGGCCAGTCAGAGGTGGTATTTGCCAGTTCTACTCAAAATTTCTGCTACCGGTTCTCCAGAACTGGTCAGAACCTGCTGAATACCCACCTCTGGTATCATTAACTATTCACTTTTTGGAGAGGAAATCAAAACTCCATACTGAGGTCAAGGTTAAACTTGACTCATATTCCTAGAAGTTTATGCTATTGGGAATCTGTCTGTAGAAATAATTATCTGACTTGGTTTTGATAATATTGGACTGTATGTATGTATGTATATGCGTAGATATACTGCCTAAGTTCATGTATGCTGCCTAAAAGAATTGTGTCTAAAAATAAGTGATAGTCATAAGATTCTTCAGTGTATATCAAATAACCCCAAAGAAAAATAAAGCAAGCATATGCCTAATCCTAAACTTTATAATATTGTGATTTTATACGGAAGCAAAAGGATGAAGTTAAGGAATTGAGTGCTGACCAAGAACAAAGGCAGCTAGACTGTAGAACGGGCATCTAGTAGAACCAATATACAGGTCTAGAAACAGCATGTGAGAATTTAATCAACTGAATCCGTAAAGAGATTTCTGAAGATTGTATAATTCCATCAGGAGAGATTTGCAGGGTTTTTTTCATGGAAATAAGTAAGTGAATCACAAGCAAGGTTTCTAAGGCTATGGAAATTCAATATACAGATTCAGATATAACAGGTGTAGCAGGCAACATTGTCTGAGACATAATCCTTTTTTAATTGAGATAAATTAATTCAATTATTGATATGAATGGCTTCCTTTTCTTGGAGGTGTCAGTAACTTCAGAAATATATTTTACTCCAGACAAATTAGAGGACCCAGCGAGGTAGCAAGGTGACTATGAAAACTGTGTTCTAGTTCAGCTCTAAATTGATTCTAACATTTCTATTTCTCCCTCTTAGACACTTGCAATGTTGACTGTTTGAGGAAAAGAATGGAACAGAAACTACAAACAGCGATCAAAACCTTGAGAAAATCTATTAACAAGCAGCAATTTTTCATTCAGTTTTCTGGGACAGAGTACGAAATAGCTCAGAAGGCAGCTAAAATTGTCAGCGAAGGACATTCCTGCAGTACTGGGCAAGTGCAGCAAGATGGAAAATGTGGTGAGATTTGAATAAAATGCTTTACTTCACATGCCCAGAAAAAAATGTTTTCTTAAGAGGATTTTCCAGATGTTTTTGTTGCAGTTCTGATTAATATTTTTATCTAAATTGAACAAATTAGATGCCCGATTGTCAGAGAGTTTGCAACGTGACTACTATTGTGAGACAACCCAGGAGTACAACACAGCATGCAGAGGCTTTGTCTTTTAACAGTGGTTTATATACAAGACTGCTATATCCATACATATACGTGTTAGGCACATACCAGGAAAGCAAGCAATCTTAATTACTCTGCACGGAGAACTACAATGGAGATAGAATGCGAGGAGAAAGAGATACGCCCTCTCATGGCCTCCCTTATGTAGACAGTTTCTTAAATTGGCAGTACCCTGCTGACTCATCCTCAGTTCAGCATCTTGGCTTACAGTTGGTCAGCTATTAAATCTTCATTACCTTAACACTCCTCCATTTAAAGCTGAACAGTTGATTATCCAAATGCTTTAACATATTCCTGATGTTTGTTCACAGAAACAGGCTTTGTTAATATGTCAGCTATATTACAGTCAGTAGAACACTGCTGTAATCAAATACAGAATTTGACTGTATTGTCAACAATATGTACAGATTTCAGAGCTTGTTTTATGTATAGAAGCAAAAATGTGCTCTAATATTACCGTGTTTCTCACAAAATAAGGTTGGGCCTTATTTTTTTTTGACCCCCCAAAAAACAGCTAGGCCGTCTTTTCGGGGGTGACTTAATTCCCCCCCCCCTTGCATCCTCAGGCGGGCGGGCAGCGACAGCTTGGATGTTGACCTCAGTGTTGGTGGGGCACTTTGTATCGGGAGACCTTCCGCCACCGTTGCTTTCCCTTCTCCCCATGCTGCTACGTCATTTAGATCAACGCTGCGGCATTTGGCACAGCCACACGCTGCCAGCCAGGGCTCCTCCCTGCAACCAGAGCCTGGCGGAGACACTCGGCTTCAGACACTCCTGTCGCCTCCTTCACTTTCGAAGGCAAAGCCAATTCTTTTAAAAACGACACCCTACTACCGGTACAACAGACTCCCCTGCATGAGAGGGCAGCCCAACCCCACATGGGGAGGCGAATCTCCTGGGACCACAGCGCAGGATTGGCCCACCCCGGGAGAAGTGCCCAGTCACCATCTCTGCCTGGTGCCGGGCAGACCATGAAGAGCTTCACCTGGGGCGTCCAGCGCAGCTGACCGGCAGGCCCAACTGCCTGGTGGCGGAGCTCTCGCCAAGGCAGCGAGCGCCTCCCTGCCAGACCCTCCGCTCATCCTGCCAGGGCCGCGCCAGAACCGTGCGGGCTGGGCAGAGCTGGGAAAGTGAGCCAGGAGGGGACAGGGAGGCAAGGCAATGGCCTGCGCCGCATCCTTCTCTGAGCTGAGCCCCGCCAAGTGAGCACCTCTGCCCGATGCCCATGCCGCTGCAGCGTTTGGAACTGCCGGTGCGTTTGGAGATGCGTGGGGATGGGGACAGACTGGGCAAGGGGTAGAAAGGACGGGCAGCTTCGGGCTCTCTCTGGCAGACCCACCAGCCAGGGAAGCAGCACTGCCGTCGCCTCGCCTCCCTGTCCGCAGATGGGTGGGCATTATCACTGCCTCAGACAGCCTCTCCCAGTGGCCCCTTCGGGTTCAGGCTGGAGGGACTTGGGAAGGAAGCCAAGCTTGGGTTGGCCCGGCTCTTTCGCTTGGCAGGCAGGCACGCACCCGTGGCTCGCTTTCTCAGCTCTGCCCAGCCCACATGGCTCTGGTGTGGCCCTGGCGGGATGAGTGGAGGGTCCGGCAGGGAGGCGCTCACTGCCTTGGCGAGAGCTCCGCCGCCGGGCAGGAGGGCCTGCCTGTCAGTTGCGCTGGGCGCCCCAGGCGAAGCTCTTCGCGGTCTAGGACAGGGCAGCCAGGCAGGGATGGCGACTGGGCGCTTCTCCCGGGTTGGGCCAATCCTGCACTGCAGCCCCAGGAGATTCGCCTCCCCACGTGGGGTTGGGCTGCCCTCTCAGGCAGGGGAGTCTTTGTCGTACCAGTAGTAGGGCGTCATTTTTAAAAGAATTGGCTTTGCCTTCGAAGGCGAAGAGAAGGCGGCGACAGGAACACCTGAAGCCGAGTGTCTCCACCGGGCTCCAGTTGTAGAGAGGAGCCCTAGCTGGCCGCGCATGGCTGTGCCAAATGCCACGGCATTGCTTTAAACACCACAGCAGCATGGGGAGAAGGGAAAGCAATGGTGGCGCAAGGTCTTCCGATACGAAGTGCCCCACCAATGCTGAAGTCAACACAGGCAGCAAAAAGTACTTCCTAACGGCAAGCCCCCCCGCCATTCCCCCCATTTCGCATGTTTAATATAGGCCTTAATTTGGGGAGAGGGGCTTAATTTGATTTTATGCCTATAAAGCATGCTGGGACTTCTTATTGGGGGAGGCCGTATTGTTGGAGAAACATGGTAGCAACAATGCTCTGTGGGGATTTAAAATATTACTCAAAGATTGCAATATCTTATCTACTGATCGATAGTACTATGAAGACACTGTGATAATGGAGCAGTAATAAACATAGAATTGATTTTTATTTTCCCAGTTACCTGCAGCGTTGGCACCTATTATAGTGGAGAACATAATCAATGCATCCCTTGCTCACCAGGAACGTATCAAGACACAGAAGGGCAGCTCTCCTGTGAACCTTGTCCAGGGAATGATGGGCAAGGCATTGAAGGTGCACGAAGTGTCTTAGAATGTGGAGGCAAGTAGTAGTATTTCATTTCACAAATCTCATCCAGAAACTGGAGTGAAAAGTTAATAAAAAATGGGAAAAAGGAGAGGTCTGAGGTTGTGATCTGAGCTGCAAATCATTGTTTTGTATTGACTTGGTCTGTTGTGCCTGCTAAATGCTTTCTGGAATATGCTTAGATCTCGCATAATCACTTCGTGTGAAGCACCAATCAGGTTACTCTGAATGTTCTAGAACTGGGGTGTGAAACTCGCGGCCCATGGGCCAGATGCATCATGTGCTGGCCACACCCATCCCTGTTTTAGCGAAGGGCGAAAAAGTTGCAATCATCAAGCAGGGGTAGAATCCAAATTTTTTCCCTACCGGCTCTGTGGGCGTGGCTTGGTGGGACTCAGTCTCTAAAAGGAAGAGGGCGGGCGTGGGCGGGGCCAATTGATTCAAATCATCCCTACCATCTCTCCCAAGGTGGTGCGAGGTGGTTGAATTTCACTCCTGGTCACAAATTTCACCCCTGGTCATCATTGTGAGTTAGGCACCCTGTCCTAGAATATATCTTAGATGGTAGTCCTCAACCTACATCTGATCGCTTACCAACCATTTGAAGTTACAACAGATTTCATAGCTACTTATGATCCTCATCAAAGTTATGACTTCCATGTGCATTTCATTTCACAAATTTCATTCAGAAACTGGAGTGAAAAGTTAATTAAAAATAGGACAAAAGGAGAAATCTGAAGTTGTGATCTGACCAGTAAACCATTGTTTATACTGACTTTTCTGTTGTGACTGTTAAATGTTTCTTGGAATATGCTTAGATCCTTCATATATGCATAATCACTTCATGTGAAACACCAATCAGACTACTCTGAGTTTCCTACAATATATCTTATACAATAGTCCTCAACCTATATCTGATCGCGTACTAACCATTTGAAGTTACAACAGATTTCATAGCTACTTATCACTCGTCCTCAAAGTTACAACTGCTGTGTGCATGCACTCCACATCATGCGGTTGCATTTTGGGAACTTGGTAAACTGGCTCGCATTTACAACCAGTTGTAGCAGTGGTGGGATTCAAAAAAAAATGTATTACCAGTTCTGTGGGATTCATAAAATGTTATTACCAGTTCTGTGGGTGTGGCTTGGTGGGCGTGGCAGGGGAAGGATACTGCAAAATCCCATTCCCTCCCTAGCCTGCTTTCCAGCTCCATTCTCCTGTGCAGGGCAACAAAAGAAGACCCAGTTGATGAGCTGGGACTCTGGAGACAGAGAATAGATGGGCACGAGGCCAGTCAGAGGTGGCATTTGCTGGTTCTCCAAACTACTCAAAATTTCCGCTACCGGTTTTCCAGAACTGGTCAGAACCTCCTGAATACCACCTCTGAGTTGTAGTGTCCCACGGTCACATGATTGCAACTTCCAAAGCCTTTTGTTGTCTTCTAGCAGAAAAAAGCAAAAAAAAAAAAGAAAAAAGATACCACAGGAATCCCAAAGAGCAAATGTCACAGGCACTGAAATAACTGTAGCTATATTTATGTGTAAACCATAGATTTATTCCCTTTCTAGGACAGTGTTCTCCTGGGCAGTTTTCTTTTGATGGTTTTAAACCTTGCAGACTGTGTCCACTTGGCACTTACCAGTCTGAACCAGGACGGACCCTCTGCTTCCCCTGTGGTGGAGGGCTAGGGACAAAATATGAGGGCGCAGTTTCATTTCAAGACTGTGAAACTAAAGGTAAGTTTATATTCTATCCTTCCATATATTATTAGGGCAGCTCAAAATAAAATGTAAGAATATCCTAAAATGATGGGTTGATTATGTTTCATCGTCTTTTTCAACTCGTAGCAACCCCACAAATACAACTTCTTCATGATGCTGTATCTGTTCTTCCAAGCCTCGCCACTTAGGAGTCCACCCCGCTTGCTGTTGGTCATCCTCCCTCTCCTTCTCTTTCCTTCCAGCATCAAAGCCTTTTTAAAGAACTGGGTCTTTGCATAATGCATCAGTGGTGGGATTCAACCATTTTTACTACCGGTTCTGTGGGCGTGGTGTGGCTTGATGGGCGTGGCAGGGGAGGATACTGTAAAATCTCCTGTGATGACAACACAGGGCATGGCACAAAGGCAACACAGTCACATAAGTAAGAAAAGTCCCTTTAATACCTCCAACTTTGCCCCCTATGTCCAGTTACCTTCGGCTGGAGAAAAAACTCTCCCAAAAACAGCCTTTAAGTGGGGGAAATTCAGTCCGATAACAAAGTACATATAAACTGTAAATTAAAATCCACACAAACCACGCTGCAGCAATTAACTGGACAGGGCAGGATAAGGAACTGAAGACTTCAAAGGCCAACAAAACACACACAGTTGGGAAGACACCAGGGACCCAGATAAGCCTCAACCATAAAAGATAACTCGCAATTTGCTTCCCATGAGTTGCTATGCGCAGACTCCCTTTTTAAACACTGTGTTCCCAGCTGCAGCTAATGAAAGGAATCAGGACCCTTTCCTCCCCCCTAAACCACACAACTCACATTGCTCCCTTCTCCATTCCTCCCTTTTTCCCCCAGGATGAAGAGCGGGGTGGGCCTGGATCTTCCTCTGAATTCCCTCTGCCTTGCTCTACCTCTCCCCTGCTCTGACTAGCCGGACTTTGCCCTTCCCCAGTTTCTTCCCCAGCCACCGGAGCCACGCTCCCAATCCCTGCCAGCTGCTCAGCTTCCCCCTCGGAATCAGATTCCTACAGGGGCATGACATCTCAATTCCCATCCCATTCCTAGGGAAACATTACTGCAAAATCCCCATTCCCTCCCCACTCCTGGGGGAAGGTTACTGCAAAGTCCCATTCCCTCCCCAACCCACTAACCTGCTTTCCAGCTCTGTTCTCCTGTCCAGGGCAACCAAAGAAGACCCAGCCAATCAGTTGGGACTCAATGGGAGGCAGAGAATAGATGGGGGCGGGGCCAGTCAGAGGTGGGATTTGCTGGTTCTCTGAACTACTCAAAATTTCCGCTACCGGTTCTCCAAAACTGATCAGAATCTGCTGAATAACAATTCTGTAATGCATCCAAAGTATGATAGTTTAAGACTGGTCATTTGTGCCTTCAGTGAGGGTTTCGGGTTGATTTGTAATATAACAGGTATTTTATTTGCCTTAAAAAGTAGCAAAAGTATCTTAGATAAGACTTTTTGCCCAGTGCCAGCCTGATGTATTTCTTTATTTTTTTCTCTCTGTTCCTTTTATCTTGCATACATTGTAAAACAACCTGCCTCTCTTCTAAACAGTTCATTGTTCTCCTGGCCATTACTACAACTCTACAACCCACAGATGTATCAGGTGTTCTGTAGGAACCTACCAACCTGAATTTGGCCAGAATTATTGCATCACTTGCCCTGGAAATACAAGCACAGATTTTGATGGTTCCACTAACGTTACACACTGTAAAAGTAAGTTTTGCCTTACTTCCAATATTGCCTTGAATGCCCTGTGAGCAGGTTACTAAATTAGTTAATCTTAAATCTTATTGCCAGTCATAGCCCATCTGTAAGCTACACTTGTATTATATAATTGAGTTGAGTTTGAAAATCTTACAGGTGAAATTTAGTGATTATTTGCTTGACTGCTATATAAACATCAAAATGCAGAATTCATTTCTAAACTCAGCCAGTCTAAAACCTGATCTATCCTTAGCAGTAGAGTAAGACAGTAAAGGTGCGAAGGAACTCAGCCTCAGATCACATCAAGTGAACTGTTTTTGAGCATGAAGTCAATTGTCCCATACAAATCCTTCTTGGTGCTACTATAAAATAGAAGGTCTCAACATCTCTCTAATGTGTTTTTACTTCCTTTAAAATAATATAAAGATTATGGAAACGCTATCTTAGCAGTCTGTTCTCCGTGTACGAGAGAAGAAATATCTTCCTCAGCAAAGGACATGTTCTAAGGGTCCATGACTCTGGAGAGAGTGCAGAGAAAAACAACACAGATGATCAGGGGGCTGGAGGCTAAAACTTATAAAGAATGGTTTCAGGAATTGGGTATGTCTAGTCTAGTGAAAAGAAGGAGCAGGGGTGACATGATAGCAGTGTTCCAATATCTCAGGGGCTGCCACAAAGAAGAGAACCTATTTACCAAAGCACCAGAAGGAAGAAGAAGCATGACATGGAAACTAATCAAGGAGAGAACCAACCTAAAACTAAGAAGAAATTTTCTGACAGTGGGAACAATGAGATTGGAGAACCATTTGTCCAGAGCGGTATAGTATCTCCTGCTTGAGCAGGGGGTTGGACTAGAAGACCTCCAAGGTCCCTTTCAACTCTGTTATAAATATGGCTGCATTAACCTTCTCTGTGGTACAAAGAAACATAACAATCAAGTGTATTATTTTATACTTTCTACTTGAGGAAGATACTGGAGTTTAAACAGGTACAGAGTACTGATATTTGCTCATTTTCGTACATTAACAATATTGTTCATTGGTTATTTATTGCTCATCTACAAGCATGACGATTTAGATGTAATCTGTATATCATCCGTATTTAATTATTATCTGAATTAGAAAAAAGCTTTTCAGGCCAAGTGTGATTTCTGGTGACTTGATGGACATATGCAGGTTTCTTGGCAGGAAGACAGAACTTTTTTTGCCATGGCCTACTCCAGGGGTGGGACTCAAATTTTTTAACAACCGGTTCTGTGGGTGTGGCTTAGTTGGTGGGTGTGGCTTGGTGGTCATATGACTGGCTGGGCGTGGCCAACTCAACATCACTCACATTGAGGCACGCATCTCCTCACCTGGCCTCTCATGATTGTGGGGATGCTGCAAAAATCGTAAGTGTGAAAAATGGTCATAAGTCACTTTTTTCAGTGCCCTTGTACCTTTGAATGGTCACTGCACACAAGCAAAGTACAGCAAAGGAGGGGAAAAAAAACTCCAGAGAAGTACCAGAGACAGGAGGTCTAGTCCTGGCAAGAATGTAATAAGGGTTAACAGAGAGGCAGTTTCTGTAAGCAACACCAGAATGTTTCCTTCCTGCCTTCCTTACAGGATTAGCCCAGTAACTTCTTCTAACAACTGGTTCTCTCTCTGCTTAGAATGTTAACAACCGGTTCTAGCGAATAGGTGCGAACTGGTAGAATCCCATCCCTGGCCTACTCCCAGGGTGGTTTGCCTAACTATAGCACTGGGATTTTCCAGAGGCATCCCATTCAAGTATTAACCCAGCTTGACCCTGCTTAGCTTTTTTGAGATCATCTGAGAACAGCCATTGCTGCTGTCTGCTGAAACAGGATATAGCTACCAAATGATATATCTTACATAGGATACATAATAAAGTATACTTTTGCGTGTATAGCTTTCCTCTTCCTTGGCAGAAGAAAGTAAATCGTGTTGGTACCTAGTCAACAGGGTTGGCCGTATGATGCTGTCACTCGTGTTAAATTAAGCTAATTCAGAGCAAGTGTTCACTGTGAGCATCACCTTGCTAACCATAGCAAGCATATGTAGTAGAGGGGAAATACGGTCTTACTATGAGGAAGGGAAAAGTCATATCTACTCTATAGATTTTCCTTTTCTTCCCCAAAACAGGAAGCTTTTCTTCAGGAAGAGGAAACATTCACACATTATCATATTTGGCTTTGGCTTACCCCACTCCCCCACCCCCTCCCCAAAAGAGAAATATTTAACTTTTTAAAAGGCAACATGATGTATCTGCATCCCATTTGAGCTGATGAAAGAGCTTTTACCATTTGAGTCTTGTCTTTACATACAAGGAAAGACTGGAACTGTGCTACAGCTTCTGTTTGGAAGCAAAAATACTCTTTGGAGAGCATAAATACAGCCCGTGATCATCATTCTTAGAAGCATCTCTGTCTTCCCTAGGAATTGAAGGAGTTGCAAAGAGGAACAATGTTTCCCACGCCCACCCATTTCAAAGCATAGCCAAAGACCGATATTCATTCCCAGACTTACAGAACATAACACAATTAGATTTATACGGTAGTTAGATCAAGACCCCAAAGGAAAATCATCCAAAGTAATATTAATGAAGTGAGTTTTAAAATGCAAAATTATTTACAGTTGTACAGCTTCTTAAAATGAGACCAAGAAGTAGATGAAGAGAATCCCTGTTGTAGAAACTAAAACATGAGTAGGTCAGCTCAGTCTGACTTCATCTCTCTTTCTCATGGTCTCTCTCTTTCTCTCTCTCTCTGTAGATCAACAGTGTGGTGGAGAACTTGGAGACTATACAGGATACATCGAATCCCCCAACTATCCAGGAGATTACCCAGCCAATGTTGAATGCACTTGGAATATAAGCCCACCTCCAAAGAGACGGATCCTCATTGTAGTCCCCGAGATCTTTCTCCCAATTGAAGACGAGTGTGGTGATGTTTTAGTAATGAGAAAAAGTGGTAAGCTTTGTCCCTAGAAAAGCCAGAAGACACTCATCTCAGAAGAATGTCATTCAATAATTTATCTGACTCAGAAGTGATGTTTATTTATGTAAAACTTCATAGTGTTGATTTAGCTCTTATCATTTAGAAGCTACATCTGCAGGGACAACTGAGTCTAAATTCAATATCTGACAAAGATTTTGTCACATTTTCTATGCAACACTTTCAGTAGTGTCTAAATGGCTAGTGTTTGGTAATGGCCATGCTTTCTGCAAAAATTGCACCCTGTATAATAATCACTTCTGGGTCTTTTTTTGTTTTCTACTGTCCAGTTTATTTCTACCTCCAAGCAATATGAAATGAAATTATTTAATATTACTCAAGAGTATGGACTAGCATAATCATGAGTCTAAACAAGACTTACAAATGAGTCCTGAACTTCTGCAAATGAAAGTTAGTATAATTAGATCAAAATACTGGGATATATTTTGAATAATGGTCTTAAGTCAGTGACAAAATGCAGGTTTTACATAAGGGAGGTTCAGCGTTCAGTTCCCAGAAAAGCGTGGCCTCCGGATAATTAGGAAACACTTCTCCCTGAAAGAAGACATAGATATGTACGCAGGGGTGGGCTGCTACCGGTTCTCCCTGGTTCAGGCGAACCCATAGCTAGTTTTATGGCTGGTTCGGCAAACTGGCAAATCCCACCCCTGGCTGGCCCCGCCCATCCCACCCCTCCCAAGAGTCCCTATGTGGCCCATTCAAATGCCAGGTAAGTGCAGGGCCTGCACGGAGACTCAGGGAGGGCAAAAAACGGGCCTCCCATAGGTTACAGAAGGCCGGAAATGGGCCCCTTTCCAGCCTCCAGAGGGCCTCCGGAGCCTGGAGAGGCCATTTTTACCTTCCCAGAGGCTCAAGGAAAACCTCCGGAGGTTGGAGTGGGCGAAAAATGGGCCTCCTGGAAGTTCCAGAGGGTCTCCAGAGCCCGGGGAGGCCGTTTTGGCCCTCCCAGAGGCTCGAGGAAAGCCTCCCGAGCCCGAGGAGAGCGAAAATGGTCCCCCTTCATGGTGCAAGAGTCCGACTAGGCCATGCCCACCAAGAAACTGGGCAGAGAACCGGTTGTTGATATTTTTGAAGCCCACCCCTGTCATGTATGTCTTGCTAATCTTAGACTAGAGAGAATGCAAAATGTAGCACTTCACATGTCTTGCAAATTAAATTTTATTTTTACAAAAATCCGTATGTTTATTTTTTATTTTTAAGCTTCACCTACATCAATTACTACCTATGAAACCTGCCAAACCTACGAGAGACCCATAGCCTTCACCTCCCGGTCACGGAAATTGTGGATTCAGTTCAAATCAAATGAAGGAAACAGTGGCAAAGGATTTCAAGTGCCCTATGTGACGTATGATGGTAATGCACAAATAACCTAAAATAAATTATGTTAATAGAGAAGAAGGGATATAAAATTTCCTGGCGTCTTCCTTTTCCTTCAGTATTTTTAGAATCAGTAATGATTCTCCATATAGGGATATATAGTTACTATTTGCAAATTATTTTACTTAAATACCCAGAAAGGACGCAGAAAGTATTTGGCTCCCTTTTCCTTCATCACTGATGAAGGATGATCACATAGCTTTACAAGCCATTTGTTGTATGAAATGCTTAACCATGCTTAAAACTCAAGAGAGAACTATCATATTTCTACCTAGAAAGGAGGTGCTGTTGTACTAACTCATGTTTTTTTTAATTAAATGCAGTCATACTCATTTGTTTTATGCATTGAGGAGAAATATAAAATGTTCCTTTCCTCCCCAACATGCTCCAAGATTCGAAAGGTCTTTGGAATTCTCCCTTCGTCTTTGTCTTCTTCACAATACAGCATCAACAGAATTTGTTTAAGTGGAATATTAATTTTATATCAATTTGCAATCAACATTTAAAGCTGATTTGCAAATCCCAATTGATGGCAATCTCAGCTGGGTTAAACTTCAATAAATATAGCACTAGCTGTATTAACAAAAAAATGGAAAAAGGTTTTTTTGTCAAACAAATTTAATCTATAAATTTGATTTTGTACAGAATCTTGGACAGTGTCTGTCTATCCACAGCCTGCCAATCCATCTACCATTTCTCCCTCTATTCTCTGTCATCTTTACATTCTCACAGAAAAAAAACATAATAATCCAAAGAGTAAATAACCTATCATTTCCTTTGAGCATCAGTTATACAATTGGTCTAGTTTTTTGTTTTATGTTTGTCTGAAATAAGAACAGAGATATCTATATTTGCCCTTTTGGGGTAGCAGTGAGAGGGGGGTTATTTTTGTTAGTTTTTGTTAGCTTTTGTGAGAAATGAAGGAACTTTACCTCAAGCTGGTCAAAACTTGTGCAAAACCACCATTCTGCATTTATAGAATCAGTTTGATAGGATAGTTTAGGCTCTGGTCTAGAAACCAGGAGACCGTGAACTCGAGGCCCCCTTGGGCATGAAACTTAGCTGGATTAAAAAAGATTGTATAAAAATAATTCACAGAGAGAAAGCCCTACAGGAAACCTCTTTGAGAAACATCCCAAGATTCCTTGAGATCAGAAACAAAAAGGGATTTCTATCAGTTTCTTTTCTAAGATCTTCTATCTACATATCTTGTAATTCCTGGGATGTTGTCCTAAAAGGCCACCGGACTGCACTTTGATGTCAAGTTACGGAGAGGGAGATAGGCAGCATATAAATTTAATAAATAAATAAAATACATTTAAATAAACAAAAAGTGTTTAAATTCTGGATCACTTCAAAACATGTGGCTAATACGCCTGGACATTGTTGTCAGAAAAAGAATATAATTGATTTGGTCCTTTTGCCATTCACTTTTCAGAGGACTATCAGCAGTTAATAGAGGACATTGTTCGTGATGGACGTTTATATGCTTCAGAAAATCACCAAGAAATTTTAAAAGTAAGCTTTTCATACCTAATCTTTCCTAGTGGCTTTTATTTAAGACATTTGCAGAGTGCTTCTTAAAATTGGGAGACTGAAAACAGGAACTCCATTCTAAGGGGTGTCAAACTCAAGGCCCAGGGGCCAGATCCAGCCCATGGGATGCTTAGACCTGTGGCCCTCCCAAGCTCCGTTTTCTCTGGCAGAGGATTGCAGGAGGCCTTCACAGCCAAAAACAGAGCTCACGAGGGCCGTGGGCAGACCTCCCAAGCTCCGTTTTCTCTGGCAGAGGGTTGTAGGAAGCCGTCATGGCCAAAAACGGAGCTTGGGAGCCCGTTTTGGCTGGCAGAACGCTCGTGCCACCACAAGCACCCCCAACACAAATGATGTCGAGCTGGCCACATCCACCCTGGCCCTCCCGAGGTCAAACACAACCCTGATGCGGCCCTCAATGAAATTGAGTTTGACACCCCTGCCTTAGCCAGTGAGGAAAGCAGGGTAGGAGGACCAAATGGGAGGGCAGGAGAGCGATTGCAAAATGATGTGCTTTTGCTTCTTCTGTCTTCCACAGGACAAGAAATTGATTAAAGCCCTTTTTGATGTACTGGCACATCCTCAAAACTATTTCAAGTACACAGCACAAGAATCAAAGGAGATGTTTCCAAGATCGTTTATAAAGCTATTGCGATCAAAAGTTTCCAGATTTCTACGACCATACAAATAGCTTCTAGTGCTTTTTCAGGAGTTTTTGTTTTATTTTTGGTTCTTTTGCATTCCTGTCAAATATTATATTGGGTTTGACTGTAGAAACATTTTTGCTGATTTTAAGATTTCCTGCCCATCTTTATCTTAAATTGTATATTGAAGAATAACTATAATGTTTTATAACCTCCAATATTTGATGGGATTTTTTTTTTCACCTCAAAGAAAAGTAACTTGGAATTTCAGAGACCATCCAATTGATGATCCATATTTTGGCTGCACAACTTTATTTTCAGTGTATCATAGAGAAGTGTTCGTTTTAGAAAAGGAACCTTGTTTATCTTCCACATAAAGAAGAAACCTGTTCATCTTTTTTGAAGAAACTACCTGCAAAGAAGAATTATTGATAGAAAAAGTATGTAGTATAAATGATACTTGGATTTTGAATTGCACTTGAACTTTATATGTGAAATTTTGGGAAGGGGAATCTCATCTTCATTGTTTTCCTATTGGTGGTTTTATGGAGACTTTTTTTTTTATAAACCAAAAAGAAGGTGGGGATAAAATATAGTTGCCTTAACTTTTGTTTAATGGGTTAGGCAAGAATAATCCTACAATCCATAGATTTCTTGCTCCTGATATAACATTTTGAAAAGTCTGTTTTGAAAATGGAATGCAATGGTTGAATTAGACACAGAATTGGTTTCTCTGCTAAATTCAGGGGTGGGCTCCTGGAGGTTCATAGGGATTTGGGAGAGCCTCTAGCTAAGATTCTGTACAGTTTGGAAAAAAAACCCAAATCCCCTGCCCGCCTCATCCCGCCCCTCCCAGGAATCCCCCCCACGTGGCCCGTTTTGGATGCAGGTAAGTGCAGGGAGAGTGCGGAGGCTCAGGGAGGGTGAAAAAAGGGTCTCCCAGAAGTTCAGGAAGGCCGGAAATGGGTCTGTTTCCAGCTTCCAGAGAGCCTCCGGAGCACGGGGAGGCCATTTTCACACTCCTGGAGGCTCGAGGAAAGCCTCCGGAGCCCGGGAAGGGCAAAAACACCCCCCGCCTGCCGTGGTGCAGGAGGCCGCCCAGCAACCGGTCAGAGAACCCTTTGCTAACATTTTTGAAGCCCACCCCTGGTTAAATTGTATACCAAGAAGGAAGAGTCTTAAGGTGGGGGGGACTAGTAGCTAGTATTTTTTGCTCTTGATTGAATATCTAAATATGTACAAAATGTAACAGGCATATGTTTGTGAATACCAAGGCAACAGAAATATCATTCATATAATAATGTTTTTCAGAGGAATAAACCACAGCTCAGATGATTGGTACTAGGTGTGATGAAGTAGGGAGAGAGAGTTATGTTCTCTCCCTCCCTCCCTCCCTTTCTCTCTCTCTCTCCCTCTCTCGCTGTGCAAAGGACTAGGTTTTCTTAGACCTTGGGAAAGATAAATTATTTTGTCCTTTCATGTGTGCATTCATTGGTTGACAGCTTATAATCCTTGCTAAATATGATCTGCTTATCATAATTGTTTTATTATGGATCCCTGAGTTTTGGAGGAGAAATACATTATTCTTCTCTACTTCTTGGCATCAAAGCTGACTTCAATATCTGCTGTTGTTGGCATGGGAAACCCCAAGAATGGGCAGGGAATTTAACACAATTTGATCAGGGAAGAAAGATGCCAAGAACTGAAGATGCCAAGTTCTCTTCCATGTCCATAAAACTAGGAGAATGGTTAAATTAGCCATAAAAGTAGTCTTACTTTCTTCCATCCTGCTAGATGTTGTAATCAAAATGTTTTTGGTAATAAAACAGCAGGCAAAAATTGGCAGGAAGAACAGAACTACTTTTGTATATGTAAACCAGTAAAATTTTGAACTTTTCACAGCACTCTGACATAGATTTAGGAGTACTTAGAAACTACTCCTAACAGAAAAGACAGTAATTTCTTTCAAATAGCATTGTGCTTTAAAAGATAAATAATACACAGAGGCAAAGAAAAAAATATTGTCCATTTTCTAGTATTATCACAGATACATAGATTCACTTTTTTATTCTTAGCCTCATGGTTCACAGCAGAGCAGTTGTTTCCTGTTAGACTAAAGATTACTGCCTTCTGACAAATTCATAAAATCTTTTTAAAAAATCCGTAACAGAGTGTCAGCATTTTCAATTATCCTAGCCAGCTGGAAATATCTAGATGAGCTTAACTAAAAACTAAGAAGGGTTGGGTTTCTTTATAACTGGGAGATCACTAGAAAATCCTAGGCTATAGGCTGAGAAGCTAAGAAATGTTCTGAAACAAGTGTTGCCATAGGAATTCGTAAATATATCCATGAAGTTACTTTAAGAAGCTAAGCACACTTGAGGAAAACTTTAACCTCTGTAAGTTATTTGTTCCCAAAAAAATTTCCCAGGATTTTTTGCAATTGTTGACCAAATACAATATTTTATTGTTCATCACCTGCATGTCATCCTCCTTGAAGAGCTTCCAACTTTATTCTCTCAAGACTCCTGGGCGGTAGGTAAAGTTGATAGTTAAACATGCCCAGATTAATGATGTAGCAAATGTGGCAGAATAACGAAATACCGTTCTAATGCCAAGCAAAGATCAAATGCAAATACTGTCTGGAGAAATCCAGTACTCAAGTCTGATAAAGAAACAATTGTTATTCCAATCTGCATGACTTCAAATGAACATATGTACATCTTTTTAATTTCACGTGAACCTAAGTGAATTCTGAGCATAAGAATATTAATGAATGATAGAAATACATCTCTACAAATAACGCCTGTTAGAATGCTTTGCAAAGCCCTCTTCCACCAATGGAAAATAGCAATAGCACTTACACTTATATACCACTTCACAGTGCTTTTACAGCCCTCTCTAAGTGGTTTACAGAGTTAGCTTATTGTCCCCAACAATCTGAGTCCTCATTTTAGCGACCTCAGAAGGATGGAAGGCTGAGTCAACCTTGAGCTGCTCAGAATTGAACTCTTGGAATGAGCAGTGAGTTAGCCCTGCAGGACTGCATTCTAACCACTGCACCACCATGGCTCTATACTGAAATATTGAAATTACTGCCTAACTCTACTTCTAGTTCTACATGCAAATGGTGCTGAATGGTGCTATCGGGGTAAATCATTTATTGCAGTGGGCCAGGGACCACTGGTGGTTCGTGAGAAAATTTTGGTGGTCTGCAGAGAAATGTCCCCCCCAAAGCACCCCCCAAAGCAATCCAGGCTGGGCAGGGACACAATGCTGCTCCGCCCATATGGCCCGCTGCCCACCCACTGGCCCCCACCTTCTGCCGAGTGCAAACCTTACCTTGAGTAGAACCACGCAAGCTGAAACTGGAAAGTAAGACCAACTGCGGGGGACGGAAATCGCCCTGGGGTGGCTTGCTGATGTTGGTGGGAACGTCAGTCCCATATTCCCAAGCTGCAATAGTCACAGGACTGGCCCTTTGGTCATCCTGGAGTAGCTCCTCCAGTCCATGGCAGGCCAGTGCACGCGGGGGGAGGAGCAGCTACTCCGGGATGACCAAAGGGCCAGTCCTGTAACTACTGCAGCTCTGGAATGTGGGACCGACTTTCCCAACAACGTCAGCAAGCCACCGTCAGTCAAAATTCGTATTAGTGGTCCGCGGGATTTAAAATTATGAGTTTGATGGTCCTTGAGGTCCAAAAGGTTGGCAACCCCCTGATTTATTGCACTGGTGGTTAATTCCAGACAAATTGGCAGGGAAAAGGCCACTGAGAGAATGATAAGGGATCAGGTGACCAGTGATCCAGGAGTTATGGTCCCATAACAAGTTGACTCTACTTATGTAATGCACAACTGACTTTCACACCAGATTATTGAACAATACATACAGTGTGAATCGACAATATTTTGATTGAAATCTATGTAAAGTCAGAATAGAACCAAATCCAGGAACCTTCAGAGAACAGCTTCCAATTATTGATATGAGTGGAGACATGCCTACTCTTCAGATTCATTGAACACAATAGCAAACTGACCGAGTTGTATGCATTTCTCTCAGGAAGAATATATCTGGATATTTTTTTCATGAAACCTCTGTAAAATAGGGATCCTCTTGATTAATCTGTTCATTTTCATAGAGAAACTAAAGCGTTTCCTCTTTTGATTTCAAGACAATCTATCAGGCGAATCAATGCTCTGGTGACATCAGGACCAGAAGAATTGCACTATACTTTTCCATCAATACCAGTGCTATCCAAAACAGTGAGAAAAGAAAATGTCAGCCTTTTAAGGTAGACCAAGTCAG
The DNA here is from genome assembly GCF_049901715.1 of Pseudonaja textilis. NCBI lineage: Eukaryota > Metazoa > Chordata > Lepidosauria > Squamata > Elapidae > Pseudonaja > Pseudonaja textilis. The sequence goes on along the minus strand of NC_141994.1, from coordinate 16,208,172 downwards.
CTTTGGCAGTCAAATCAGCAGATGGTCAGTAAGGGAAAGAAGAAGACTTTACCAGGCAGCAGCCATCTTGAGAAGAAGTCAAATTTGGAAATATCCTTCTGCCATTGTTTAAAAGACTGGTCTTTTATTAGAATCAGTAAAATTGAGTCAAAAAAACATTCTGGATAAAACAGTCATTTTAATAACAGAAATTCTTCCCCTTAGTGAAAAATCTAGTTTTCTCCATCTGTGAAAATCCAGTTTTATCTCATTCCACATTTTAATATAGTTAGTTTTAAACAATATAGAATATTTATTAGTGTCACACCAAGGTATTTTACTTTTTTTATAACCTTAAGTCCAGTTTTGTTTTCCAGTTTTCTTTGATCTTCCCTGTCTTTCCCTTTCTGAATCTCACATGGTTGCATCAATTCTCCATTGATCATAATCTCGGTCTTTTGTGGTGTATAAATAGATTTCAGTCTTTGTGAAAGTCCATGTTCTCAGCTACTTTAAACATAAAATCTCAATTCAGATTATCAAAAGCTTTCTCTGCCTCTAAAAAATTGTATAGCCTATTTGTCATTGCATTGTTGTAAATATTCAATTATATCCTAGATTATTGTCGCATTGTCCTTTAGTTGACTTTTAGGAAATAAAACACACTGATCTTCATGGACATCTTTTTGTATAACTTTTTTAGTCTTTCAGCTAGGATGGATGTAAAAAGTTTGTAGTCATTAAGAAGACTATAATATATCGTAAAAGTTAAGTCCTGCCCTTCCTTGAGCATCAGAGCAATGTGGGCTTCTTTCCATGAATCAAGCATAGACTTCCCTTGTAAAATAGAATTCATTAAATCTTTCATTGAAAATAAAGATTGATCTTCAAACATTTTATAAAACCCACTCAGTAAACCATCTGGTCCTGATGCTTTACCTATCTTAGCTGTTTAAATTGTTTCTGTTATTTCAAAGGTTGTTACTGGACTGTTCATAATTTTCTTTTGTTCTTCCAATAATTTGGGTAAATTTTGATTTTGTACATAGTCATCTATTTGTTCCAATGAAACTTCTTGTTCCTCCTATAAATTAAATCTCAAAATGTCTTTGGATATTTTTATTATCATTGTGAGTCTTATCTCCTTCACAAAATTCAGTTATTTTCTTTTTAGTTTGTTTTCTTAATTTGTACAGCCACCTTCCTGGTTTATTTGCATGTTTTTTTAAAAAAATCTGCTTTGTATATTTCAATTTCTTTTTCATGTCTGAAACTGTTAACATAGAAATTTGTTGTTGCAATAATTTTAATTGATTAAATATGTTTGGTCTTCCAATTGATTTTTGAAATTATTTTTCCTTCACTTTAATCTCATCTGAAACATTTTGGATTTTTCCAGCTGATTTCTTCTTAATCGATGTATCATATTGTATAAAATAACCTCTTATCACAGCTTTATAGGCGTCCCAAACTGTGGTCAAGTTGGATCCCTTGCCCACATTATTAAAATAGTCTTGAAATATTTTTTGCATTCTTTGACAATTTGTGGTCTTTGCAAGATGGATTCATTTAACCTCCACTTAAAAGACTGCACTCTGAATTTAAAATGCACTGTCACTGGATTATGATCTGAAAAATATTTTGGAAGAATGTCAGTTTCAATTATCCTATGAGTCAAATTTTTGGTAGTCCATATCATGTCAAAGATTTGTCTTTCTGGGAAAAAATGGTATAGTCTTTTGCAAGTCCATTTTTGTACTCCATATATTAAGTATACCTAGAGAGTCTGTCAACTCAAAAAATATTTGGGGTAGTTTTCCTTGCATTACTTTAATCCATATAAGGACAAATACGTCCACTTATGGGGTTGCTGCCCCATTCCAATTTCCAAGAAAGCACCAATGTTGTAAGAAAAAGAAAATAACTGTTCAGAGTAAATGTCAAAAAATTTAGCCTTTTCTTGATGTGCAATATATAAACCAATAGCAATGAATTTTATTCCTTGTAGTTCAGTTTAAACAATTACATATCTGCCTTGGCCATCAGCTAGTAATAGTTGTAGTTGTAATTGAGGAATTATGTATAAAACTATAACATTTATCTCCTTTTTGGGGATTGGCAGAAATATATTCCAAACCCAATGTTTTGTTGTCTAAATACTTTTTGCCTATCTCTTTTCTGCAAAGATATTATATCTTGATTCAATATTTTTCCAAATAACGGAAGGTTTTTTTTTCTTTTTTGTGGGGAATTTTCCCTATTTACATTCGAAGTTACAATCAATCCTATTTATAAGAACAAAACCTTCCAATGCTCCAACTGTGTTTCCCATCTCGGTGGTATGTCTTGAACCTGTATTCAGTTTGTCCATTGTCCTTCTGAGGTCTGTGTTTTTTCAGAGATTGGTCTTCAGAATTTGGGTCTTTTGAAAAATGTTACACTTCATTTTGATATCTCTCCACAAAGTGTGCTTTGTGTTTTAGACTTTAGTCAAAAGTGTTGGTTTTGAAAAGTTAAGATAATTCATAGTTTATCCCGATGAAAAACGGTGCTATTTCTGCTGTAAGAGATTTGCCAAGATTTTCCCGGATTGTAATCATAATTTCTCTGAACCATGACATCTCATTCCCTATAATCTTGAGTCTCTGTTCACAATGTTTCTGCAACACTTATTTAATAGGTTTTCTTACAAATTGGATCAAAAGATCTCTTGGCAGTTGCTGTCTAATTGCACATATTGAACTTACTCTATACATTTTATCAACTTCTCTAGGAAAATCCCAAATTATCATCTTTCATCCATTTTGTAATGTTATAATTATATCTTTGATGTTAATACATTTTTTCACACTTTCTGGCAAGTGCTTAATTTTCAAATAAAACTTTCTCCTTCAAATCCATTAATAATAAATTGATTGCTCCCATTTGCGTATGTGATTTTTCTGCTCTTATGTGAATATTCTTAATGTCCATTTTCAGTTGGTTTGACTCTGTTGTGAATTCTTCCAACTTTTGATCCAATTTTTCATTTAGGCTTTTAGCCAAATTTATCAAATTTATCAAACAATTTACTAGTTAATTCTTGACAAATTAATGCAGTGATCTCTGGTTTTTTTTGTAAATTTGTAAATTTGTTTGTAAATTCAGGAGCATTTTCTGCTCAAAATTCTTCATAAAAAGTTGAACAATAAAGTCTTCTGATTCTCTTTTTGCCTCCTTTTTTCTCTGGGGGCATTTTACGTAAGATATTTTTATTTTATTTTTTTATTTATTAAGTGTATTGGCCACCCATCTCACCACTGGATAATGCTTAAATTTTACTTAATGTAGAATATTAAAAATACTCATTTCAATTTTTTTTACTCTCAGTAGGCTTCATTGTCTATATGGCCAGATATTTAGTACACAAGATAAACAGTCACTGGGCAATGCTCAAAGCCAAAAGGATTTCAGTGTGTTTCCAAACAATACAACTTCTTCTTCTATTCTATAAAATCCCTTTTTACAACTCTCTACTTCCTTAATTTGTGGTTGAGTTGGGGCAACTGGATAGAACTGAGCGTTTACTAGCTGGATGGCATTCCTGACATCACATAGAGTACTCAGTAGATTTTTTTTTCTTTGTTCCCTAGGAGGAAAATATCTGCCACTACCTAGCATTGAACTCTCAAACAACCACTTTAAAATAAGCTAGATAGCAATTACCACAGTGAGAAAAGAAGGAATTTTTTTTTTAAAAAAAAAACTCCTTCTTGCTCTAAAGAACAAGAGGCAGGAATATATACAGAAAAAAAATACTAGAGTTCTTTGAAATTAATACATTATATATAACATTTTCAATGAGTAACTAAAATAATTTAAGTCCCTATTTCACCAAGGCAAAAGGCTGAAGTTTTGCCTAGCTGCTTCTTGAGTAAATCAAAGTTTCCTCTTGCCTTTTAAGCAATAAAAGTCCTTAATTGCAATCCATCAAGAGGGCGTCAAACTTAACCACACTCAGCCAGGCAATTAACTTGTAATCCACTCATCAGGGATGAAAAAACAAAAAGAAAAATTGTAAAGTGCAAGTTGAAAGCAGAAATCAGCACCACTAAAATTGCAGAGGGCAATTGGACAAGTTTTGGCAGCAAAACCAGCTATCTGCCAACAAAGTAGAAAAAAAGCCCCACTGATTAAAGAACCACTTTCTGGAAGGACTCAACTGAATACAAAATTTCTGTTATTAAGCAGGGCAGTTGTTAACTGAGTTTTGCCCCATTTTACAACCTTTTTGCCACAGTTAACTGAATAGCTTCAGTTAAGTGAATCATGCAGTCATTAAGTGAATCTGACTTCCTCCACTGACTTTGCTTGTCAGAAGCCATTTGAGAAGGTTACAAATGGTGATCACATGATCCTGGGACAGTGTCATGCACAAACATATACCGCAGGTGTAAGGAGTCTTTATTAAGGCTTCCAAGCCTGAATTGGTATTCCCCAGCAATTCCCTGTGCTAGTATAAGCTAAGCTCCAATGAGTCCCAAAGCTACTCAAATGAAACCAACACTATTTGTCATGCCCTTGTTAGAGTCAGACTCTGAGGGAGAGGAGGAACAGCCAACAGGGAGTAGCTCCGGAGGTTGTGGAGGAAGCTGGGGAAGGGCAGAGGCCAGCTGAGCAGTCAGAGGAGGACCCAGGCCCATCCCCTCTTCATTCTAGGACAGGCAGGGAGGAACGGAGAAGGAAACAACTTGGCTTATGAGAGAGGAAGCGGCCATGATCATTGGTTGCAGCTGGAGAGAATAGTATGTAAGAGAGACGGTTAAAACACAGCGTTGCTAGAAGCAAAGCGTGTTTTATTTTGGGCTGAAGTTATCTTGGTTGGCGTCCTTCCAACAGACTGTGCCTTGTTATCTCCTTGAAGCTGGTAATTACTTATCCTGGTCCATTGTGGAAATTCCTTCACTGTAGTTTAGTTTTAGTTTTTTATTTCACCTCTATCTGCTCATTAAGTTCGGACTGTATTGCTTTCTTTTGAAGACTATTTTTGAGTACGTTTTATCTCCAACTGAGAATTATTGAACAGTGGGGCCAAGCTGGAGGCATTAAAGGACATTTATTTACCTTTTGGATTTTGTTACATTTGTGTTACACTCTGGTCATCACACTAGTTCTCAAGGCAAAGACCAGTCCAGTAGGCAAAAGCAAGTTCTCAAGGCAAAAGCAACAGCTGAAGAGACACAATCCGAAGTTCAAGGCAAGAACACACAGCAAGGAAACACACATTTCCAGCATTGGCTCCACCTGTCCACTGTTCTAAATAGCCAGCTTTGGGTGCAACCCAACAAGAGGGGTGAGGATGCCTCCTTGCGAGTAATCTGGCTGACCTCTCTTCCTGCCTTTTCTCTGCCCTACATGTTTTTGGATCAGGTGCAGAAGGCAGTTCCTCTTCCTCATCACTGACTGGCTGTAGCTGCATGCTTTCCCCACCTGAAGCCTCAGGGCTGTCCTGCTGCAGCTGTGCTTCAGCCAAATCCCTCTCAGACAGCTGCTTGGAGCTATTGACCAACTCCCCACCTGACATGCCTGGAACTGCTTTATCCTCCTCCAAGCTAACATCTGGAGAGGTATCTGGGGAAGCATCCAGGGGAATCATCACACAGTGCAATTGTCATAAATACATGTCAGTTGCCAAGCGCCCAAGTTTTGATCATATGACTATTGGTGATGCTGCTGCAGTCATAAGTGTGAAATACGTTCAAAAGTCAAAAAAAAATCAGTGCCATTGTAACTTAAATACTATAAATGGATAGTTGTAAGTTGAGAACGATCTGTATATGAAAAAAATGTAAGATAATTTTGTAGATTATGTGTTTTCCCAGAAACCAGGATTTTCTCGTTTCTGTTTAAGGGCACAAAGTGTGCTTATGGTAGAGGTTGAATCTGAATTCTAAATAAGCTTGCTGAGAGACTTTAACAGTTAACTCGGAAAACATTCTTGTTAAAAATCCCTTGTTTTAGCAGCTATGTTAAACTATAGAGACATTAGCAGGGACAGTATATATATACACTTACTATGAATTTGGTTATTTGCGGAAAAGAACTTGGAAATGCATCACAAATAGGGATTCATGCCTTTATTATTACACACTGGATTACTGCTATGTATCATTAGATGGGCTAACCTTGAATACCATTCAGACGCCAAAAAATGTAGCACCCTGCCTGGTTGCTGGCATTCATCACCATGAGTATGTAACACCAATGCTTTGAGTCCTGTACTGGCTTTCCAATCACTTTGGCTACAGTTCAAAATGCTGGTTTTCATCTATAAAGCTCTATAATGGCTTGGCGCTTTCTTTCTCAGGGTGAAATCCACCTATTATAATCACTGTTTTGATCCCTACTGTGCCATGTGAGGGGGCTGAGTAGTTGCATTTTAATGGCCACTCTATCAAATAGCTTCCCAATTTGACATCTGGTTGGTCTCCATATTGTTGCTTTTTCTGCAACAGAATAGTGAATTGTTGTGGGGGACATAGGAATCAAGAATCAGATTGCAAAATTAAATTAATTGTGTTTGTGTGTGTGAGAGAGAGAGATCATACAAACACAATTTAATTTTGCAATCTGATTCTTGATTCCTAGAATCAGATTGCAAAATTAAATTAATTGTATTTGTGCGAGAGGGTTGTGTGTGTGTGTGTGTGTGTGTAGAATGCATCTCATGAAGGGATGTTTAATAAAATTTGCCAGTTGGAAAATCTATTAGACTCCTGATTTTTTTTGCCACTAATATGGCTTTCCTATGATCTAAGCTTATGACAAATGAAATAACATCCACGTATGATGGATTACTTTTATGTATCCTGCTCTTGTTTATGCACAAGGTGAATTCCAGGTTCTACCAAATACAAAAGATTGACCTATTCCATGCGCTGCCAGGTTCTCCTTACAGTCACACACTCAACTCACAACCCTGGAAAATAATCGCACTCGAATCACTTTCCACCAAACACTGAGACACAACTGGTTCAGAAACAGAAATAGAATAATAAGAGTTGGAGGTCCTTCAGAGAGCCAGTTAATTGAAAGTAGCAGCAAAACTTTACAGGTTGCCACGTACATATTTACTCTTTCTCACACCATGAATTTGTTGGATGCTTTGCTTTTGATTGGTTGGGAGGCTGGTTTGTATTATGTGCTTCATAACTTGTGAGCCTTATCAGAACTCCTTGCTTTTTGATTCAGTCCTTAGCTTTGTATTGATTAGGACAGCATTCCACCAGTCTTCTATCCTCCAGGTGTGTTGACCAAAACCTCCCCTAATTTGGTTGTTTGGGAATGATGGGAATTGTGGTCCAATGATTCTAGAGTGACCAGATTAGAGCACTCAAGCCTTAAAGTGTAATTGGATATGTTTGGATTACAAGAAACACAACTGGGTATGCTAATTAATGAATTAAGATGCCATTGTCCATTGCAGTTTGCTTAGTGAAACACCCATATTTTTAAAAACTGTGTACAGTGTTAATTTACCTTTCTTCTTCAGGTTTGTCAAAGTTTTGTATGTACTATCCTTACATGTTCAGTACATTTTAAGAGTGACTATATTGTAGAAATATTCATACATTAAATATTGCTCTCTTGAAGATTGATTGGGGAATGGGAAAAACTAGATTGCTGCTAAAGTCTGAGAATGCAACTTGCTTCCTCTTCCTGACACCTGCAGGGCTAGAAAATGTTTTAATAATTCACATTTAATACATATACCTCTAAAAGGAAGAAAAGCCCAATCTCCATCACAATAGTCTGTTGGCAGCCACTCCACTACATTGAGAGATTTGAAAGAAGAAATCCAATTTCAGGGATAGACACACAAAAATTGCAAGGAACAAGGTAAACAATATGATTTGTAAAAAAAAAAGGTATCACACTCATTTTATTAGAATGAGCGTGAATAAATTTGCTCCTGATTCAGTTCTTAAATCCACATGCTGAAAAAATGACAAAATTTAAACTTTACCCCCAGTATTATGACCACTGTTTGTAAATAAGATACTAGTTATGATTTATCTTCTGATGGGGAGACGTCCTGCATCTAAAAAAATCATGGAAGAAAAGCAGCTCCACAGCATGAACAAATTATAGTAACATTAGTGAAATAAGTCCTGTTTATACAGATCTCTTCCTAAGACATGGTTATGAATATTCAGGCACCTGAATTGAGCAATGAGCAATCTGCTGTGGGCTTCATTTAACTTCTGAAGTAAATGCTCTTTGCAGTATGTAAGACTTGTAAAAATCAATCTAATTATACATTTTTCCTTTGTATGAATTTATGTAAATCCCTTGGGATTCAATTTAGTAGTGAGAAAAAAAGTCAACCCTTTTATTCTTTCTGCACAAGCAATATTCCTAGCCTGGTGGAAGTGTGAGCACATTTGCAAGGTAACTGAGAATTCCCCCTGCCTTTTATTGAAATTAATGTGAGGTGACAAAACTATTAGTTACAAATCATCTAAATGAAAGCATGTCCATACTACATAGGGACATTTTCACATTAAGCTTATTTAAAAAATTGCAGGTGTTAAAAACTGATCGCAGGCTAATGTGACTTGATGTCTGCCTAAACAGTTTTTCCACAACAGGGCAGAGAGTGAACAAATTATTGTGGGCAGTTTGGCACCATCCTTCTTCCTTGGTGACTGAGAAGGCTGTTAACTGAACATTGCTAACCAGTAATTTATTCTGTTGTCTGAAGACATTCTGAATAGAATGGAGTGGATGAAATCTGGGGTTCAAAAAAACAACAACACCTCACCCAAGATGGCAGCCACAACCATGGTAGTGAGGCTTTGCATAGCTGTTCTGTCACCTTCACTTTTATGACCCCCCCCCCCATTCTATGGATTCCCCTAGAGCAGGGATGTCAAACTCGATTTCATTGAGGGCCACATCAGGGTTGTGTTTGAACTTGGGGGGTCTGGGGTGGGCATTGCCAGGGTTGGGTGTGGCCAGCTTCACATCACTCATGTCGGGGGTACCTGTGGCAGCCTAAGTGCTCTGCCAGCGAAAACAGGCTCCAGATCTCCGTTTTGGCTGGGATGGCCTCCTGCAACCCTCTGCCAGTAAAAACTGAGTTTGGGAGGGCTACATACTCCATTTCGTTGGCAGAGGATTGCAGGAGGCTGTCCCAGCCAAAAACAGAGATCGGGAGCCCATTTTCACTGGCAGAAGGTTGCTGGAGGCCATCCCAGCCAAAGACGGAGATCGGGAGTCTATTTTCGCTGGTAGAGGCACCACAGGCTGGTCCTTCACTGTTTCCAGAGCAGCCCCACGGGCCAGATCTAAGCACCTTGTGGACTGGATCCAGCCCCTGGGCCTTGGGTTTAACACCCCTGCCCTAGAGGAAACAACAATGGAGACATTTTCATACTGTTTTTTAGAAATATTCAATACCAACTCTGTATAGTGACTGCTAAATTAGAAATGTCTAATCCTGTTCTCCAATCACTGTTTTTGCCAGATCAGCAACATATTACCTGAACAGGGAACATCTGGGATACACGCATTATTTGCTCAAAATAATTACTGTAATACCTCTCAAACTGGATACTCAAGAATTCTAGATTTCTGTTTTTTACTACAGTGGACATGAATAAAAATCAGAATAAAAATGTTTATAGATGTGAAGCTTTATTTCCAATGTAAATTATGTACAAATTGCCACTTTCCATGAAAAATATAATAACCAAGAACATAAATAGTAAATAAAAATCACCTTGAATTTTACCAACATTTTAACAATATGCCTAAACCAAGTTGGATAGATTATTGCAAATGTACCCTGTATCTCTCCAAATTCTGTGTATCAGTAGCTTTGTTTTTTATGACAAAGCTCAAAAGGAAGCATGTAATTTTTGTTTAAACATTTTCACAATAAATCCAAAACAAAAGATCGAAGATAAGATTTCTTCCAATTCTGCACGTGGCATTTTAATGTAACATTTTCAGGACTTCTGCCTCCTGAGGGTATTTGTCCATTCCTGCTGTGGGATAAGCGCCTTTCCTTAAACTTTATCACCTCGTGGGACCTAAGAAGCGGACCTTCTCCAAGGCAACGTAATTAGCTCTGATAGTCACCTAGATAGACAGGCAGAAGAGCCACACCCAAGACAAGGGTCAAACAAGAGATACTTCTGCCCACAGAAGTAACAGAAGGAACAGAGGTAAGGAAACGACCCTCTCTAAGGACGGCTGCCATATTCCAGAAGGCAAGCATTGGGTAGCTCTGTAAAATTAAATGTGGATGTGTAGGCATATATTGCTTTTGGAGCACGGAGAATTTTTGATGTGTTTTTTTCTAGCTATTCTAGTTTTATTAATCTTCTTATCTAGATCAAACTAAACTGCCAGAGTGAAGCTTCATTCTTGGCTTTGTCGTTGGCCAAAAATAAGTCACTATCAGTACAAATTTAATTGATGTTTGAGAGCTGCTCAGAGTTAAGATATACAAGATACAAGCTACATAAATCTTTTAAGTATCTCCCCACTTCATATGAGCACCACGAACATGGAATCATAAAATAGACCAACTATGAAGTTTTGAACACAAAATCAAGGATTAGGCTGAAAACTGAACATTAATTTGAAAGACTTTATTGAAACTAAGTTGAAGCTGTGACCATATATATATCATTTCGATTCATTACAATGCTTCTGTGACAGTATACATACTTTTACATAAATCTTAACTATCTGTACACTTGTCAATATTCCTTAATCTATCTTTGTCCACTAGAACTTTTACCTTGTTATCCTATTGTTGTCTTCTCTATTCATCTCTATATCTATTATTTATCCAATCATACAGTACAGAGAAAGTTCTTGGGTTTTTTTTGAAAATTTTATTTGGGTTTTCACAAAAACAAAATACAAAATAAAACATCTTTTTTGAAAATAGCATGGTCCCAGGTTATCACTTTTTCATACAGACACAAAACTCAATTTCATGCTCATTTTTATATTCTCTTCCATATCTTATTACTGTTTTATATTTTCTACATAGTTTTCCCCCTCTTTTAATTTTCTCAACTTTATTTTAATTATCTCATCTCAATTCAAATCATTATATTTATACTTTTGTCTGTCCTGTTTCAATTTCATATTATCTTTTCTTATTAAAAAAGTTTTTCCCTGTAGTTACCAATTGGAGTATGACACCTTTATATCTTTTAATTTATCCATTCAAACTCTTAATTAAGCTTCAATTTATATCTTTAAGATTATAGCATTCAATATAACACATAACTTCCAATCGAATTCTGCTTGGTACATTCTTAAAATACACACTATATTCTTAAAAAGAAAAAATGATATATATATGTAAATAAAGCACACATTCCATTCCAATTCAATTCTATCATTAATATTCATTAAAATTTTAAAATTTTTCAATTAAATATCATATTTCCTTGGGAACACTTATAAACTTTCCATAGTTAATTCTTTTTTTCCCCATATTTCTCACTTATATTTTTATAAATCATTACTAATAATTAAAAATGTTCCCATTTAATTCTCTCAATCATTTTAATTCATATATTTATTACCAAACATTCCACTACATTACAGTAAATATTTTATCCATCATTTAAATAATATTTTCTAAAATTATTTCTGTTTGTGATATAACAATGCTATCTCATGTACCTTTGCAGAATCCCTTTTACAATTAAATTTTCACCCATTATCTCTAAACAAGCTTATGGTTACAATTCTTATATCTTTTCTCTGTATCTCCATTTCTTGTTTTTGTCTTTTACAACTTTTTCCTTACCTTCTTCCCCCTCTTATTCTCCCTCCCCTTTTTACCCCCTCATCTCTCTACTTCTAACTCTCTCATCTGTAATCCCCTCTTCTGTTGCTTTCTAATATTATACTTATCTTTCAAATTGTTCTTCTTCTTTTTGGTTATTTTTTCTAATCTTAAACCTTTCACCCTCTTTCCCCACTTTTCTTTTTTCCCCCCACTTAAAATCATTTGATCATTAAAGATGGCTTCTTCTTTGTCCCAATCTTCTTGTTCTGCAAGCGTTCTTGTTGTTTCTCATAGTTCAGGATCTCCATTTCTAAGAATTGAAATACGAAGCCAAAAGAACCTCTCCCTTCTTGTGCATCTTCTTTCCATTTTTTAAGTTCCGTTTTCAGTTCTTCTAAGAGTGATGCCATTTTAAAGACTTTTAAACAACCACCCAGTTAATTTTAGTCATCTAGATGCAAAAACCAAAAATCACCAAGTAATCGAAATAATCCAAAGCTGTTTCTTGTTGCTTCTTTTTTCCACTTTCTCTTCCTGGGGTTCTATTATTTTGTTACCAAGTTTCAATTAAAATGTATCTTCAAGGAATCTTGTTAAAATTTCACTGCAAGTTCCTTTTAATTACAGTTCCATACCTTGGTTCCAGTCAGTCTCCTCCATTTTTCCAGATCCTGCCCTTTTATTCTTTTTCCCCTTTCCTGCTTTTAAAAACTTTTAAACATTCAGAAATCTTTATTATCCCTTTGACTTTTATTTTCAGCTTAGATGCCTATTAATGTCAAAGTGGATTTTTTTCAATTTCTTACCTGTCAGTATAAGGAAGGGAAGAAAAAAAAACCCTAATCCTTTCCCTTCTCTCCTTTGCAGCTTCAAAATCTTCTTTGGGAACAATGTTATTAAATTTAAATTCCAGGGTACCTTATTTGTTGCTTTTGCTGTTTGACCCGGTCAACCAAAACTTTCTCTTCTTATCTTCCTCCTGCACATTCTTTTCCAGTCGAGTTCTTCTTTGTGGTGGCCATTTCTGACCACCACTACAACCGCCTTTGGGAAAGGGAGTAATGGCCAGCTTGGGAGGAGATGTGCGGCTCTTCTCAACCCTGCAGGCAGTCTCCCCCTTCTTCACCACCTCTACGGGGTGGCTTAGCCCCGAAACCAGCCGGCTCGGGGCGTTCCAGCGGCGAGCACGGATTGAAGCCTCGCAGAGATGAGGTTTCAGTCTGTCGCCGAAGAAGCTCAAACCGGAAGTCCGGTATTCAGCAAGTTCTGACCAGTTCAGGAGAACCACCAGTGTCGTGATGGTGAACCATTTCCCCTGGCATGCGCGAGCTCGCCCGAAGAGCCCCACTGTGCATGCGTGCGTGCCGCTGCCGCCTGACAGCTTATTGTCAGGTATCTGGCACAGATACATGGGGGGGGCAGGGTGCACGGGAGACACATGTGCATTTGCAGAGACACGCACTGCGTCCTGGGGTCATGCACGCATGTACAGAGAAGTGCAGCACATGGAGAGATTGTGCACACATGCACAGATGGATGGCACATGGCGGGGGATTCGTGCTCATGCAGAGACGTGCTGCACACAGCTGGGAATTTCACGTGCAGCTGCAGGGGGGATGGGAGGACCAGCCGCATTGCCTTCTGGGTGCGGGCATGCAAGCGCGAGCACACAAGCGCGCATACAATTATCGGCATGGAAGCCAAAAAAGGTTTGCCACCACTACGCTAGTAGAAATTTTGAGTAGTGGGAGAACTGGCCAATACCACCTCTGACTGTCCCCCCTCACACCTATTCTCTGCCTCCCGAGTCCCAGCTGATCAGCTGGGTCTCCTTTTGTTGCCTTGTACAGGAGAACGGAGCTGGAAAGCAGGTTAGCGGGGTGGGGACGGAATGGTATTTTGCAGTAGCCTTCCCCTGACATCCCCACCAAGCCATGCCCACAGAACCGGTAGTAAAAAAAATTAAATCCCACCACTGATACAGTACATTCCACATCAAATAATATAGAATAGAATAGAATAGAAACAGAACAGAACTAGAACAGGAATAGAATAGAATAGAATAGAATAGAATAGAATAGAATAGAATAGAATAGAATAGAATAGAATAGAAACAGAACAGAACTGGAACAGCAATAGAATAGAATAGGATAGAATAGAAACAGAACAAAACTAGAATAGAAAGAATAGAATAGAATAGAATAGAAACAGAACAAAACAGAACAGCAATAGAATAGGATAGAATAGAAACAGAACAGAACTAGAACTAGAACTAGAACTAGAACTAGAATAGAAAGAATAGAATAGAATAGATTAGAATAGAATAGAATAGATTAGAATAGAATAGAATAGAATAGAATAGAAAGAATAGAATAGAAAGAATAGAATAAATAGAATAGAAAGAATAGAATAGAAACAGAACAGAACTAGAATAGAAAGAATAGAATAGAATGAATAGAATAGAAAGAATAGAAACAGAATAGAAAGAGAACAGAACTAGTACAAGAATAGAACAGAACAGAATAGAAAGAATAGAATAGAAAGAATAGAATAGAATAGAATAGAAACAGAATAGAAACAGAATAGAAAAAGAATAAAAAGAATAGAAACAGAATAGAAACAGAACAGAACTAGAACAAGAATAGAATAGAAAGAATAGAATAGAACTAGAACTAGAATAGAAAGAATAGAATAGAATAGAATAGAATAGAAACAGAACAGAACTAGAACAAGAATTGAATAGAATAGAATCAAACAGAAACAGAATAGAACAAGAATAGAATAGAAAGAATAGAATAGAATAGAAACAGAATAGAAACAGAACAGAACTGGGGAGAGGGGAGGAGCTGGCATCGCGACGGTACGGTTTGCAATCGAGCTCTAAGATTGCAGCCGATATCTTCACCCCTGGCTGGTCCAAACGGACCTAAACCGTCCCGTAGGGATGGTCATCGTGAGGGGTATACCCTGTGGATCCCAGGGATACTGCAAAGTCCCTGGTTGACCCAGAAGAAGTCTCTTTTGCCAGCGGCGAGAGGCAGCCCCAAAGCTGCTGAAGTCGGGGCAGCTCCGGAAAGGAAGAGGCTGAAAGAGAAAGTGTGTCGGCTGGGTGAGAAACTTTTTTTTTTTAATTAACATTTTGAGGCTTGAAAGGACACTCTGATTATAAGAAGAAATCTGTGAGATTTTTGACAAAACTGAATAAGCGGCGTTTTTTAAAGGGAGACGTCAAAGTGAGGCTTGGCTATTTTTTTTCTTTATTTTTTTTGCTACCGGACTTTATTGTTACTTAGTAGATAACCGGACTGAATCTTCTCTTATATATATATGTTATGACTCCCCTTCAAAGTTCCAACGAACAAAACAGAAAGCAGCCATTTCAAATTAAATCAAACAGAAAGAAGTCTTACAAGATAACGGCTGGCAGGAATCTCAATCCACAGCATAAATCTTTACTCTGTCCGGCAAACCAGTCCTGACAATAAATCTCTAGTCTCAGAGCTTCTTGCTGTAACGTCCTCACTCAAATAAGTCACTTTGTTCCTGGCAAATTGCACCAGCCCAGCTGTGTCCTTTTATACTCATTGAGGCAACGTGCTAATTTACTGACTCGCTCTCCTCATTTGCTCCAGCTGATTTTGCCTTCTCAACCGTTTTTTACATTTAACCACAAATTTTCCAAGTTCTCATCTCCACTAGAAGACTCTCTCAAAACTTCCCTCTCAGCCATTCCCGGCTGTTGATCAGATAAGGAACCAGAGGAGGTCAAACGTCCTGACAATTCTAATACATCAGGTCTGTCGTCCTTTGTCACGTCCATCTCCTCATCCTGGTTACCAGTCCAATCACTGAGCCATGCCGGCTCATATTTTTCTGCCATGACCTCCTCACTTGAACTCATATCAGTCACAGGAGCTGAATCCAAGCCCGGAGCCACAACATATATACTTTTTTTTTCTTATTCTCCCTTTTGATTTCTTAATTTTTGTTTTTAGGCTAGAGGCTCCCTTTGGTTATTTTTCTTTTTGTGTATGTATGTATATATATATATATATATATATATATATATATATATATATATATATAATTTCCGTTCTTTTTTAACCCCAATTACGTTTTCCTGGGAGGAGGGGGAAAGTAAGAATTAAGAAACTTTGTAACACAGCCAACGAGAGACTTGAAAATATTTTACTTGAAGTGGACAGAACTGTGAAAGACTTCTTCTCAAGGACATTCTAACTTGATAAGATAGAGGGAAGAGCGCGGCAGAATATTATTACAGGTGCTCTTCTGGGCTTCTATCAACTATTTAATATTTGAGGTTTGGCTTTGAAACTTGTGGAGAAGAGAAGAGAGTCATAACAAGAGCCTTGGACAATTAAACAAAGTGCAGTGTGTTTTGTTTTATTTTTTATCTTCTTTTAGTTCCACTACCCCTCCTTACCAGCATTACTGTAAACTTTTATTTTAGCAATATTTTTATTCTTGCCTTTTATTTTAAAGGGGAAGCCTTAGAATCTCTCATTTTTATCTGAAAATTCCAGTTTGGTTATCGACTATTGAAGCATTTTCCTATCCTATAATCTATAAGAAGGAACAAACACTTAGATATGGGGAATTATTAGATGAAAAGGGTGAACTTAAATCGATACAAAATCTAGAGGAACAAGGTATAAAGATGAATTGGTTTTCATATGTGCAAATACACTCAAGGTATGATGAAGATTCTAAAACAGAGGGATTTTATGATAAACAGACTGACTTAGATAAGATTTTGACAGGTACTGATGAAAAGGTGATTAAAAAACTATATGGTTATTTACTGGGAATTAAGCTAGAGGAAGAACAAGTTAAAGAAACTATGATTGCTTGGGGGAGGAATTTTGGATATGGGATTGATTTAGAGAAATGGCAAAAACTATGGTCGCAAAATTATAAAATGACAATGTCAACAGCTTATAAAGAAAATCTGTATAAGATGTTTTACAGGTGGCATTTTCCCCCCGACAAGGATAGCAAGAATGTTCAAGAATAAATCTGAAAAATGCTGGAAATGTCATCAGATACCTGGCTCATACTACCATATGTGGTGGACTTGTGAGGATGCTAGAAAATACTGGACTAAAATCCTCATGTGATTGGAAAAAATGACAAAGAAACACATAGATTTGAAACCGGAGTTTTTTTTATTGGGAATCTTACCAGATGCATACAGTAAAGACTTGAAATATTTGATTGTAAATGTATTAACTGCGGCTAGGATTGTATTTGCTAAAAATTGGAAAAATGAGAAAATTCCATTGCTGGAAGAAATTATTAAGAAAATATTGGAATGTGCTGAGATGAGTAGATTGACATTTGAAATTAGAGAGCAAGAAGATAAACAATTTTATAAAATTTGGGACCTTTTCTATCAATGGTTGGATGATAAAATACAATAATAGAATATTTAGAATGTTAGATAATAAGGAATATCTTTGTTTTTTCTTTTTCTTTTGTTATTTGACATCATATCTATAAAGTGTTTTTTAGGATAGATTTGGTATGGTTATATGATTTGTTATAGAATAAATTACCTAAATTATAGTTATCTCATAAAGTATGAATGAATAAAATTATAGTCAAATGATTTTTTAATAATGATATGAGGACATATAAGTTTGGATTGATAATAAGGGTTATTATGTAACATAACCGTAATTGAGACTACGAAATGAATGCACAAAACTGATGAACCAACCGACACACTGTTTGTATATATGTACGGAAGAGAGCTGATGTTTTTATGTTTTGTTTGTTTTTAAAAAAACCAATAAAATTGTTTAAAAAAAAAAGAAGAAACAGAACTACAAGAATAGAATAGAATAGAAAGAATAGAATAGAAATAGAATAGAATAGAAACAGAACAGAACTAGAACAAGAACAGAATAGAAATAGAAAAGGAATAGAATAGAAAGAATAGAATAGGAATAGAATAGAATAGAATTCTTTATTGGCCAAGAGTGATTGGACACACAAGGAATTTGTGTTGGAGTAAATACCCTCGGTATACATGAAAGAAAAGAATCCGTTTCCTCTCTTTTATCTCCACAGTCAGTTTACGTACAGAATTGGAGAAATGATAGTATGCCACCAGAGGAAAATGTGATTAAAAAAGATACCCGTCCCAGGTTTTCGGTGTCGGCACACTCTAGTATCTTCCACGGCCACCAACTTCAGCTCTTGGACCCCGGCTCTGCCACCCACCCACCCACCCCCGCTCTGCTCCACAATCTCTTTTAAAAGCAGCTTCGTCCCTCAATCGCCTCCCAGCTTCTTTGAAGAGATTCGGCTAAAGCCCCCATGAGGGATCCGGCGGGACATAAATCTAGCCGCTGCCGAAGGAGGTGCTGCAAAAGAAAGGAGGGCGCCTCGGGCCCAGAGCCGCCCCCCCCCCAAGGAGTCCGGAGGCGCCGCCGCAGGTCCCGGAAAAGGGCTGCCGGGAGAGGCGCCCAACCAAGGCCCCGGCGCATCTGCAACGCGAGGGCAAGCTCAGGCTGCTCCTTTAAGGCTCCGCCCGCCCGCCCACCCGTCTGGGCCGCGGCCAGAGACCGAGGAGAAGGCGGCCGAGGAGGCTGAGCGGCGGCATGGCGGCAGGCGACAATGACGCGTATCTGGAGTTCGTGGCCTTGCACAGGCCCGCGCTCAGCGCCTCCGGGGTGCCTCAGCGCTACTGGCCCGGCCTGTGGCGAAAGCTGGAAAATGAGGTGGGTGCCGGTGAGGGAGGGACTCGGGGGTTCGCTTCCCCCGGGAGCCGAAGGACCGGCGGGACTTGGGGGCCTGAAATCTCGGAAGGCCCGCCGAGTTCCTCCGGCGAAAGGCGCGCTGGATATGGCGTATCCGACCGGGGGCCAAAGGAGGGAGTCCGGCAGGAAGAAGAAGGTCTTTGCGCTGTAACGGCTCTGGAAGTTGAGGAAGGGGAAAAAAAACAAAAAACCTGCTGCGCCCGGGAACCTTCGACCTAAATTAGCCCCTTTTGGGGTTAATAATGTTGGCTCCGCTTCCCCCTCTTTCTTCTCAGGGAAGAGAAGAAAGGAGGTTTTTACTTTCGTTGGTGTCGCTCATAAAAAGAGCGAAAAGTCCCAAGAATGGAGAGGAAACCCGGGTGTTTGGACTCTGCAAATGTCTCCAAACCCTTGTGGTGCAACGGATGAGAGAAATCCTGCCCTTCTGGCTAACTGGCTGAGGTTGCTTAGCACAGGTGGATAGTTAGTTGCTTGAGCAACAGGTTGGCTCAAAGAAAAAGGATGACTGGGAGACAAAAAAATTAGAATAGAATAGACTAGGATAGGAATAGGAATAGAAGAATAATAGAGTTGAGTTGAATTGAATTCTTTATTGACCAAGTGTGATTGGGCACACAAGAAATTTGGTGCTCTCAGGGTACATAAAAGAAAAGATACATTCGTCAAGAATCATAAGGTCAACACTTACTTTAAAAAAATCAGATCACTTTTCATTACTAAACCAATTGTGGTGGTTGTAACTATTTAATGGTGTCTGTCTCTTGGCAAGTGCTCTCCCAGCTACCCACAGCTTTTTTTCAGTTGCATGTTGAACTTTGTATCAGATTTGATATTATCTTTGCTTGCCTTTTCTTCTTTGGCCACTACCATTTCTAGCACTGTTGCCTTCTCCAATGAATTTGCAGGCATGACATTGCCAAAATAAAATCAGCTGTAGTCTTACGAATTTAGCTTCTAGTGCTGTGTCAGGTTTTTGTATGATTTAACACCTCTCTGGCTGTCCATGGCACACGCAGTAATGTACACCAACATCACAGTTCAAAAGCATCAATTCTTTTTAGTGCCCAACTTTACACCCATACATAATTATACAGAAGGCTATTGCTCTAACTAGCCTGCTTTTTATATTTAAATCAATCTCTTTGCTATTCCAGGTCTTGTTTATGTTAACCATTGTAGAGCAGCCTAAGGTTATGCTGCATTGATTTTGGGAGTAGAACTGCCATCTAAAGATAAATTCTTGAACTAATTCAGTTTCCTCCTTGTTGATTTTAAATGTCTCATGTCCACCTCCAGCTGTTATCGTTATCTTTGTTTTTTTATGTTAAGGCTCAATCCTACTCTTTCACCTTCCTCCTTGATTTTCTACATCGTTTTTTTTCCAGGTCTTTCTTATTTTCAGCCGATAATGCTGAATCATCTGTGCCTCAAATTATTTATGGTTCTTCCCCCAGTCTTCAGTCTAACACCAGGCAGTTAAAGATCTAATTTTCACAAGACCACGTTAGCATACAGATGGAACAAAAAAGGTGATAAAATACTTCCCTGTCTAACTCCCTTACTGATTCTGAACCAGTCTGTGTCACTATTGCTTCCTGATTAGACCTGATGAGTTGGGACACCAAGATCATGCAAATCTACCCGTAGCTCATTGTGTTCTACCCAGTCAAAAGCTTTACTATAATTGATAAAACACATACAAAGATTCTTTTGATATTCACAAGCCTTTTCTGTAATCCATCTAATATTGGCAATATGATCTCAAGTGCCAAGCCCCTTTCTAAAGCCAGCTTGTACATCAGCTAACTCTTGATCAATGATTTTCCGTAGCCTCTATTTAATGATTGTTAACAGAATCTTGCTTACATGAGAAATCAAGGCATTTGAGCAGTCTCCATCATTGGCTTTCTTTACTAATAGGATAAAAACATCTTTTCCAGTCCTAAGGCTGTTGACATGTAGTCCATACCTCTTGATATAGGGCAGTGATGAAGTTAACTTGCACTAGTCTTAGTAATTCCACAGATATCTCATCAATACCTGGGACTTTCCAGTTCAGCAATTTCTCCATGGCCCACTCTACCACTTATTTCAAGAAATTTGGTTCTTTATTAATTTGGTTGTCATCATTACCATCTTGATGGTACGTGAAACTGCTATAGAGTCCTTTCGTACATTTTTTTCACCTGTTCTTGATCTTGTGCTGGTCACTTAATGCATTCCCATTGTGGTCTTTAATAGTTCCTTGCCGTGCCAAAAATCTCATCATTTTCACTAAGCAAACATGATCTTAGTTGTCCCTTCCTATTAGTTTCTTTCAAACATTGACACTGTTCTTCCCACTGTCTACTTTTGTCTTTCCTAACTTCACATTGGAAGATTGCATTCAGCTTTTTAACTTTATCCTTATTACCTTTTACTTTGGCCGCCTTTCGCTGATCAGCTATTTTGATGGCGTTGTCAGATAGTCACTTGTTTCTGTTTGCCTTTTGGCATGATATATAACTTTCCAGCAATTTTATGATGTTACTTTGGATCTCTTGCTGCTGTTCATTTGAGTCTTTTCCTTCTAAATTTAGTAGCTCAAACCTATTCTTAAGTTCTATGGCACATAGGTTAGATGTTGTTCCCGTTGAATTTTGGAGAGATATTACCTTTTTTTACCCTGCACACTTTAAGCTTAAATTTATCCTCTAATAGCTGATGGTCTGAGCTACAGTCAGCCCCAGAAAGTGTCTTAACAATGCAACTAAAGCTTTTCAGCATTGTTGACATAAAAATGAAGTCTGTCTGATTTCAATGTTGTCCATTGGGTGCTGTCCACGTGCATAAAATTTGTATTACATAAGCCACATGTTCATTATGCTGAGATGTTTTTCCTGGCAAAGTTGCACTAGACGATTGCTAACTTCATTCCATTCACCAAGCCCAAACTTGCCTCCTATTCTTGCAAATTCTCCTTGGCCTACCTTTGCACTGAAATGGCCCATAATATACCAAAGATCCTTTTTTGATATTTGCTTAAGAGCACATTGAAGCTCACTGTAAACAAGTTTTAATTTTGTAATCATTCGAATCTACAGTGGGTGGGGTAGATTTGTAGTATGGTGAAGTTTTAATGGCTTGCTTTGAATATGGATAGATATTATATGATTGCTGTATATTCTGTGACTCTCAACATATTTAGCTGCTTATTTGCTTATTATGCAGAATGCAACTTTTGCCTGATACCATTTCCAGAAAAATAAAGTTGTCTGATTTGAACTGACCACTGCCTGTAAAGGATGTCTTTGTTAGCTCTAATAATTTCTCTAAACCAGCAGTCAACAACTGGTGGTCCAGGAGAAAATTTGGATGGTCCGCAGAAAAATTATTTGCATTTTTTATACTGCACTAAATCAGGGGTCCTCAAACTATGGCCCCTGGGCAGGATACATGCAGTAAATGCTTGTGTTGCTGCAGACAGTCTCCCCCTTCGGGGTTTTTTTGTGCAGGTCAAAGAGGGGGCAGAAATTCCGACTTGGGGTCTGCTTCAGCCTCCTGGTCTGGGGCTTTGGGCAAAGGCTGGAGGGAAGTGCCTCCAGCGGTGAAGAGCCGGAGGGCCTTGTTCCAGTGAGGCTGGATCATGGCCTGGAACTGGCTTCCCATCACATTTCGCTGAGCCTCCAGGCACCGGGACCTGGCCTTGCACTCCCACAGGTCTCCCCTCTGCTTGGAAAGCCTATGCTCGTAGTTCTCAGTGAGGTGCTTCTGCTGAGCCCCCTTCTCGGTCAGATCCAATTTGAACTGAGCCAGCTGTTTTGCCAACTCTTTCTCGTGGGGGCTGCTTAGCTCCAACAACTACTTCCTGTTGGGACCCTAAGGAGCCCGGGCAGGCGAGGAGTGGCTGGAAGGGGAGGGGTGAGTAGAGGTGGGTGAGGCGCCCCTTCACATGAGTGACATCGAGTTGGCCACACTCATCCAGTCAGATGTCCACCTAGCCACGCCCACCCAGCCGGTCATAGGCAGATCATACTAGTGGTCCGTAGGGTTTAAAATTATGAATTCAGTGGTCCCTGAGGTCAGAAAGGTTGGTGACCCCTGCTCTAAAAAGACCAAATGTAAGGCAGAACTAAAGTAAGATTTCTTTATTATGCCACAGCTTCCCACAAGAGGACTGGGTAAAGCAGTGAATTCAATTCAGAGTACAAATTTAGACTCAATAAAACAACCATGTCTCTTTCCAAGATTGAACAGCTACAGCAGATGCTTCCCCAGTTCTGTGATCCCAGAAAAAGATGTAGCTGCTTTAATGAATCCCATGCAAATGCTGTTGGGGTATTTTGACGTACAGGAAGTCCTTGAGTTACAACCATTCCTTTAGTGGTGGTTTAATGATACTGAAAAAAGTGGCTTAATGACCGATTTTCACATGACCATTGCAGCCTCCCCATGGTCACGTGATCAAAATTCAGACACTTGGCAACTGACATGTATTTATGTCAGTTGTAATGTCCCAGAGTCATGTGAACTTTTATGACATTCTCATAAGCAAAATTAATGGGGAAGACAGATTCAATTAACAACTGTGTTATTAACCAAACAACTGCAGTGATTCACTTAACAACTATGGCAAGAAAGGTCATAAAATGGGCCAAAACTCACTTAATGTCTTGCTTAGCAATAGAAATCTTGGGCTTAATTGTCCTGTTGAGAACTACCTGTAATTGTGGCTGTGCTGGGTTGTGGGGAGGAAGGGTAGAATAAAGAAAGCAGATAATTAAAAGCACCCTGGAAGCCATGTCCAAACAGTTAAATCTTTTAACAAAGAAGTTCACTAAGCTGAAACGTGATACTGCTGTAATTTTATGCAATGCTTGTGAGACTGAGCTATTTTTCTATCCAAAATCTATATTGTCTCATTGATTTTGTGGGAAGTGGAGCAATTAGATACGCATAGTGAGTCATAGATTGAACCAAAGTTCAATCATTACCACTTTGGGTCTCTGCAATCATGCGGCCATCTTAGGTTGGATGCTTTTTTTCCAAAAAAAAAAAAAGATAGACAACATCACCACCAGATGGATTTGTAACTGGCTGACAAATCACACTCAGCATATAGTCCTCAATGGAACTATATTTACATGGAAGGAAGGAAGCAGTGGGGTATCCCATGGTTCCTTTTTTGGCCCAGTATTCTTCAACATTTTCATAAACAATCTAGATGAGGGAATAGAAGTTGAACTCATCAAATTTGCAGATGATGCTAAACTGACAGGAATAGCCAACACTCCAGAAGATAGGCTTAAGATACAAATGGATCTTGACAGACTTGAACACTGGACCCTATCCAACAAAATAAAATTTAATTTTTATGATTCAGAAATATCCAAACAAACAACATTCAAACTAATTTGCATCTCATAACAAGATATTTAAAGACCTGCATTCTGACAGATGACCACAACTAAAAACTCACTGACGATGCCTCCTCGAATGGTGGCGAAATATTTGCGACCAGGTTGCCAAGCTCGGAGCTCAAACCGACATCCTATTTTCTATTATTGTTATTATTACTGTTTAACAAATATATGCCACCTAGTTCCTTAACAGCAAGGCAGAGGTCGTTTGCCATTGTCTTCTTCTAAGAAGATATTTTGATATCCACTTGTATTACACAACCTAGTATTTCCTAATGAATATCCCCCTCAAGTACTAGCTAGGTCAGATATTGCTTAGCTTTTCTGAGATTAGACAAGTTTGGTTGGTGCTCCTGCCGGCTCTAATGCTTTGACTTAAAAGGATATTTAACTATCTGTGCTGTTTCCTCTTCAGTTGTCAATATCTTTGGTTCCAATTCTAGGTCTTCGATGCTGGTGAATATTTTGGGATAATGCAGGTGGAAGAAGCAGATGAACAAATAGGTAATGAAGAAACAGAGGAGGAACTAAAAATGAAATCCAACCTTGGCAATGAACGTTGTTACAAAGTGATAGTCACAAATGAAAATGGCCTTCAGGCATCAAGTTGTGATAGGTGAGTTATTGCTTGAAAATACTTTGAAATGTTGTGATGTTTACAAAGTATTTCCAGGATCAGGATTCTAGTGAGTTTCCCGGCTTAATGGGGGAAGGAGAAGACCAAGGGCAAGCTGGCTCTAATTCGCATCCTTAACGTCACCTCAGGATCAGAGGTGATATTCAGCAGGTTCTGACCAGTTCTGGAGAACGGGTAGCAGAAATTTTGAATAGTTCAGGGAACTGGCAAATACCACCTCTGACTGCCCCTCCCCCATCTATTCTCTGCTTCCCGAGTCCCGGCTTAATTTGGTCTTCTTTTGTTGCCCTGCACAGGAGAATGGAGCTGGAAAGCAGGTTAGTGGGGTGGCGAGGGAATGGGGATTTTACAGTATCCTTCCCCTGCCACGCCCATCAAGCCACACCCATCAAGCCACGCCTACAGAACCTGTAGTAAAAAAAAATTTGAATCCCACCACTGCTCAGAATGTGTGTCTTTGTGACCACAATGAAAAAAAACACACATCCCCTTTGAATATCACACACGTTGCCATTTTGCTGCAAACTTATAGCAGCACGAATGCCGGGACAGGACATGCAAGCCGAATGCATTCAGCTGTCACATCATTTGGCACGTATGTTTTCAAATGTTTCTTGCCACAGAATATTTTGCTTGAAGCTAAACTTCAGAATTTTAACGCTGGTGATCGAAGCTTTTAATGGTTTAATGCCAGTTATTAACTCTTTAAGAGAACATTTCCCCTACTGCTAAGATTGGGAAATTAGGTAGGTGCCTCAGTTTTCCACAGTTGTGAGAGATCCAAGATGGATGGTGTGGGAGAGGATCTTCTCAGTCATTGCACCAAATGATCCCAATACTCTTTTTCTTGGAGATTGGTGCCAGTATATTTGTTCTTACTGCATTTTGTTATTAATTTACTTGGCTTTAATTTTATTTTGGGGTGGGTTTTTTTTGTAACATGCAATAAGGTCCTCTGAATTTTAGATGGACTAGTAATTATTTTAAGTATCCATAAAAGTAAATAAAATACATAAAATGTTAACCTAAGAGGAATTGTTCATAATAATAATAAAAAAAAGAAAGCAGGGTTCATCAGGAAAAGTGGTATTTCCGTTATGGGTATGTAGGTTTAGTAACAAAATGGATGTTATGTCAAAGTATTCAGAGAAACAATTTGTAGGACAGCAGCATCTGAAGGGCTGAATTTTGTGGACGAAGACTTCTTTTGATTCTTGGAAGTGGAAAGCCAAATGAATGGAAGCAACGGGTCATAATTTAGGGTATGTAGAACAAAAAAAATGAGGGCAGAGACCTGGTGTATTTGGAAAGGGAAGCAACTTTATTTCATAGCAAGTCAAATATAGAAAATACTTTTCTACTTGAAACTGCTTCTTCTGTAAACCACATTTAGACGTTGTGCTCACAATAGGAATACATTGAAATTCTGATTTGGGGAGTTATAGATTAGATAAGTTCATTATTATCAAAATGCTGTATACTAAATGTGTGAAAGTTTAAAAAGTTGAGGCTATATTTTTATTCTACTGCACTGAAAAAAGTTGCAAGTTAATGGGTTTTTTTCCTTATTTTTTTCCCTTATCTTCTTTTTCCCTCCCCCATTTCCCTATTACAGGGGTGGGCAAACTTTTTGGCTCGGGGGCCTCACTGACTTTTAAAATTTGACAGACGGGCCGCCACCTGGTGTCGAAATGCCTGTCATTACAAGTCAAAATCAAATGAATGCAATCATTCAATCATTCACATCAAACCTTAATTCTGTACCAATCTTCGGCGGGCCGGATTAAAAAGACCAATGGGCCGGATGTGGCCCCCGGGCCGTAGTTTGCCCACCCCTGCCCTATTATCTTTGTTTCATTTCATTACTGTACAGTATGATAACTTTAATAAAATTATATATACGGAATATGGGAAGACAGGCTGTCCTCAACTTACAACAGTTCATGGAGTGAACGTTGAAAGTTACGACAGTACTGAAAACAGTGATTTTTGTCAATTTTTCATATTTACAACCATTGCAGCCTCCACATCTTCACATGGTCAAAATTCAGACACCTTGCACGGGTTCATATTGATGATGGTTGCAGTGTCCCAGGCTCATGTGAAGGGGACTTTTGCAACCTTCTGACAAGCGAAGCCAGTGGAGAAGCCAGTTTCTCCTAACAACCATATTACTAATTTAACCATTGCAGTGACTTGCTTAACAACTGTGGCAAGAAAGATCATCAAATGAGGCAAAACTCACTTAACAACTGTCTCATTTAGCGATAGAAATATTGGGCTCACTTGTGATCGTAAGCCAAGGATTACCTGTAGTTGAAGTAAAAAGGGAATAAAAAATAAACTTCCTCATCTTTTGATTTGCTTTTAGACTTATACCACTGCAGAAGTTTATGTTCTGGGAACTTTATGTTTAACATATTTTTGTCTTCCAAGCATTTTCCTTATTGATCATGCCTGGACATACCGTGTGGAACATGCCCGCCAACAGCTTATGCAGGTTCCTGGCCTGCTTCACAGAATGGCCAACTTGATGGGAATAGACTTCCATGGAGAGGTTCCAGATGAGGCAGTGGTCAACCAAGTGTTAGAAGAAATGTGGAAATACAACCAGACTTATCAGCTGTCATGTGGGGTATGGTCATAAGAGAGTGATTGAAGCTGTTAAAGATCTCTAGCTTTGGTGTTATAAGTCAACTATCTTAACCTTCAAGAGAGTTCAAAGCTATATTGGAAAGCCAAAACATTCTTAAAAAGGCAGTAACATTTTTTTTATATTCTTGCCAAGAAAAGTACAAGTGTATGCTAGAATTTGCAGCAAAAATTCAAATCCAGAAAGCATACACAAATGACTGATTCAGCAGGATTCATTAACTTCTTTATATACATAATAACATATTAAGTAAAGTTTACAATACCAACAGTAGATTTGTCCAATGTGGTAGTTACAATCAAAACACAAGCAGCAGCTTCAGAGCTCAGAGCAGATAGTTTCAGTTTCAAAGCTGAGAGCACAGAGTTAAGCCACGCCCAGATTCCTTCCAGCCTCAGACCCAATTCAGCTTCCGTTGGCTGACTTTGTTACCCATGTCTTTGCCAGTTCATGAATATTATGACAGTATATGTTGATGTAGTCATCAGAAATCACATTTAACTTGAGACTTGATTGTAATTTTAAAAATTGTTGAGATGATTAGGAAAGGAAATATTTTTTAAAAAATGAAATGTAATAGAAGTACATTGTGTTGCCATGGTTTATTAAGGTAACTTATTATTCATGCATCCTTGCTTTTTTATTTTTTTAACAGACAGCTGAGGAGAAAGTCCCAGTTTGGTACATTATGGATGAATTTGGATCCCGTATCCAGCATTCAGACGAGCCTACTTTTGCAACAGCACCGTTATTTTACATGCCACAGCAAATTGCTTTTACTATTCTCTGGCCCTTAAGAGACCTTGAGAATGGTGGTAAGTATGTCTGGGTTCCCTTTCTGCTTTTGGAGTAGGATAAATGTTCAGTCATAACAACTACATGTAAATTCAACATTGATTCTTTGAAAGCTGGACAGGGAATGCATTTTATGGCCTGCCTTCAAAGCACTGCTCTTGTCGTTGAAATCTGTATTGGAAGGAAAATCATATTTGTATGTGTTTATAGTCCTAATCCAAGACCGCATACTTTCTTAAAAATATACAAAACTCAAAAAAATATATATCCTGGCATCAAATCCAAAATGGGTATCAAACTGAATTTCTTCGAGGGCCGGATCAGCATTGTTCTCGATGGGCCGGCTGGGGGGGGAAGGGGGGGGCTGAGAGAAGGGTTGGATGCCTCTGCAGCACTTTGCCAGCCAAAAAGGGGTACAGGGCCACCCCCCGTTTTGGCTGTGGGGCGGTACTTTGCTATTTCCAGACCGGCCCCATGGGCAGATTTAAGCACCCCACAGGCTGGATCCAGCCCACGGGCCTTGAGTTTGACACCCCTGCTCTAGAAGACCTCACGTTCGCCTGCTTCCAGAAGGTGGTTAAAGTCAAGCTAAGCTGTAGTGGGAGGCCATTCCAGAGGTCTGGTGCAGCTACAAAAATGCAGTGTCTCTATCTCTTGGTTCCCCAGTACCTCCCCAGAATGGAGAACCACCAGTTGTTTTTCCTGGCAGCTGCAACATTTAATTCCAACTTTTTTTCTCTGAAAAGAATATCCCCCACTAAACCAAGATGCAGGTGATAAGATTTTGCTCTGCTAGTAGATTTGGGGTGATGTTTATTTAAGTCATTGTTCTCAATTGTTCAAAACAGGCAATAGCAACATATCACCTTCTTCACCTCCATCCCCCAAAATTGTATTGTTGAAATGCAGAATACATCACCAGGAATGCATTTTGGCAACAAAGAATTGTGAGTTCAGTTCAGTTCTGGAATTCACAATATTTTTTTTTCCCCATTCCGTTTTCTACAACCTCAAATAGATGCCTATTCTATCAGCCAGGTTTGGGGGAGAATCCCAGAGGTCTGCTCTTTTGTCTACTTCTATCATTCAATGCAAGGACGCAGTGGCTAAGATGCTGAATTTGTCAATCAGAAAGGTTGGCGGTTCAAATCCCTAGTACCGTGTAATGGAGTGAGCTCCCATTTACTTGTCCCAGCTTCTGCCAACTTAGCAGTTCGAAAGCATGTAAAAATGCAAATAGAAAAATAGGGACCCCTTTGGTGGGAAGGTAACAGTGTTCCATGCGCCTTTGGCATTTAGTCATGCTGGCCACATGGCCACAGAGACGTCTTCGGACAGCTCTATCTCTTCGGCTTTGTAACGGAGATGAGCACCTCCCCCTAGAGTCAGAAACTACTAGAATGTATGTGCGAGGGGAACCTTTACCTTTATCATTCAATGCAGATTTTGAATATTTTCAATTTTTTCCTTTGCAGAAGAAGTAACCCGGGATTACGCCTATGGGGAAACTGATTCTTTAATTAGAAAATGTCGGCTGCTGCCGTGGAGATCCAGTGAGCTGCTCAATATCAGTTGTTTTATCACTGAACCCTCAGATGATCACTATCAGGTGCATTTTTTAAAAAATAAGAAAAGTTATTTAAGAATTCATCTAATTTACCTAGAGACTCACCAGAGCTTCATTTTAGGAAGCTCATGGTGACTTTTCATCTGGAGGTAAGATATAGACATTTTTCGTGGTTTTATACATTCCATTCTTTTAATTAACAAAGAAAGAAGATAGTAGCAAGCTATCTCTGAAAATCTAGTCAAAGAAAACTGCAGAGACTAGCCTAAGCAGCTATCTGGAATCAACATTGACTTGAAGGCACAATATGTGTGTGTGTGCGCTCTCACACATGCATGCACGCACACACAAACATTCATATACACTATATTGAATAGCATTGTGGATGATTTAAAAAAATAATTTAGGAAGGAACTGTAAATTTAATACCATCATCGCTTTAAAGGAACCATGTCTTTTTCGGACTTCCACAAAAATGGAAAAATGCAGCTGCTTTAATAAGCTGGCTTACTAGAGCTAATTTGATTACTGTGACTCCCAAACCAAAGAACATTGTTCTGAGGAAATATGAAATGTTCTTTATAAGGACAATGAAGAACACAGGAAACTGGCAACACAGGAGCAATAGAGATATGAGGGAGGGGAGGAGAGGAGAGTGGAGGGTATAATTCTCCCTTGCAATCATCAGAGAAATTTGTGAATTTTCTCCTCACAGCAACAAGCAATCGAGCCGTGGCAAGGACAGCCAGGGAGATCAAAATAAAGTCTCCATAGGACTATAATAATTATAACACCAAATGTATATAATAAATCTCTTCCCAGAAACAGTAATACAGTTACTGAAATGAACAAGGTGACTACTAGACAACAGCATGGGGTTTGTTAAAAACATATCGTGCCAAACAAACCTTATTTCCTCCTTTGATAAATTGGCTAAATTTGTGTATCAGGAAAATATTGTGAATATAATATATGTCGACTTCAGTAAGGCATGTGATAAAAATAGACCACTTCTTGGTAAAATAGAACTATGTGAGATAGACAGTACCACCACCAGATGGATTCACAGTTAACTGACTAACCGCACTCAACATATAGTCCTTAATCTACATGGAGGGAAGAATGTAGCAGGATACCTCAAAGTTCAGTATTGGGTCCAATAACCTTCAACATCTTCATAAATGATCTAGATGAGAAGATAGACCCATTTCCCTAGGCATAAGTCCTGTTCTGGATGATATGATGTTGGAGACTGAAAATTGTCCTTAGCAAGCATGGTAAATGTAGTGTAAACATGGGACAGTATTTGTTGAATCAAAGCCATGTTCTTTGGTTATTTGTTGGGTAGCTTTAATTGTAGCCAGCTCCTTTTCTGACCACATCACCCTTTTTTGCCCAGTAGGCTACAAAGTGAACAGATTGTTCATGCTGACATTCAGAAGTGATTGCTTGCAAAGGATAACATGAAATTAAAACTAATGGGGTTCTATATCTGTATGCATTTTAGGCTATATTAACTGAAAACAAAGAAAAACTGCCTGCTTCAATAAAGCTTCCCATTTATGAGAAGAATAAAATCTTCAAGTACGTATTTCCAAATGTTTTTTGCTTTCTAGATAAGCATCTAACTGCCATGGTTATGTTTAAGCAATTAAAGCAGCTTTTCAAAGAATGTTAGATTCCGTTTTGTCTAATTATTTGGTGATCATGGTGACTTGTAGATTCCAATTGGTCTTTTTTCTTATGGAATGGGGAAATCAATGAGATACAGAGATGCAGAAATCAGGAATGTTATTCTTAAAATTTTGCAACAATGAATTTGTATGGGAGCACACAAAGAAAAGATGACAGAACAGGTAGAAAAATATATTACTGTGAAAGTAATCAAAAGAAAAAGAGGCATTGGTGTGTCCATTCCTCAAGAAGCTGCCACTGAACCCTCCCATTCTAAACCATTTCGTCCAGTCTCCCACCTCCCCTTTTTAGGGAAGGTGTTTGAGAAGGCAGTTGCATTGCAACTTCAGAGGATCCTGGAGTGAAATAGATTTAATGGATCTTTTTCGGTTAGGTTTCAGCATTGGTCACATTCATGGATGATCTCTGGCAAGAGCGGAATAGAGGCGTTGGGTGCATCCATACTGGCTCTCAGCAGCTTCCCTTTCGCCCTGACAGTCCTCCCTTATTTTAATAGTGTTACATTACCCGTCTCTCCTGGTAATGTTTAGCTTTTATATATACTGTTTTATATTTTAAGAGTTTATTGTACATAACGGTACTTCCCAGAATCCCTGTTTGAGGGAGATGAGCAGTTCAAAAATGTGAAAAATAAACAAGCTAACACGAGAGGTGGTACTCTTCCATGACTCTTCAGTGACTTGTATAGTCTTTCAAACAGTTTTCAAGCCCATTTTGAAGTGCTCATATTAATTTGAATTGCCTGAAATAAATTATTGAAAAAAACATTTCCCATATGTCTGCCCAACTGCTAATATGACATGGTTTAGACAGCAACTCAGAAGGGTTGACATATACCTGTGATGGCGAACCTATGGCATGCATGCTGGAAGTGGCATGCAGAGTCATCTCTGCCATCAGGTGAGCCGTTGCCCCAGCTCAATTCCACTGTACATGCGTGTGTGTCTCCCGCCGCTAGCTGATTTTCGGATATCTGTGTGGGGGAGGGGCACATGCGGGAGACGTGCACATGCGTAGGAGCACAGGAGGAGTGGGAGTGCAGAGGGGTCCCACATGCATGCGCAGGGGTTGGAGAGTGTGGGGTTTGCATGTGCATTATGGGTGCAGGCATGCGTGCACATGCGCTTGCATGCACACACACACTTTCGGCACGCGGTGACAAAAAAGTTAGCCATCACTATGATGACGTATACAAATTACTTTCCACAATAGAATAGAAATATTTCTCAGGACTGTCAGGCATGTTACAACTCTTGAATTGCTGTTTGTCTCTGTCTCCCCAATCTTTCTGTTAGAGTTTACACCGATCTCCAGCAGGTACGTCAGAACCTGAGTCACCCCCGTTTTGAGTTTACGGACTTGGAACAAGAAGCTGATATCCTCTACATCTTCTCCCACTTCAAAGATTACAGGTTACACAGCTATTTCCCTGCAAGTAACAATTATTTTTAACCTATTCGGTATCTATATATTTGACTAAGGCGTCCCCTGTGCTAAATGCCTTCCTGATCTTTCAGAAAACTAAGTGAAGAAAAACCTCACGTGATGGTGAATCAGTTTCCATGTGAAAATCTCCTGACTGTGAAGGACTGCCTGGCCTCCATTTCAAGAAGAGTTGGGGATTCAGAAGGGCCAAAATGGCTGCCTCGTACTTTCAATCTTTGTACAGAACTGCCACAGTTCATCAGTTTCTTTCAGCAGCGTGAAAGCAGGTACAGAGCAGCTACGTGTTTTCAACTTCTCTAATGTTCATTCTTACTTTGTAGATGTCAGAGAGAGAGAAATAAAAGGAATCTTTATGACACCTCCAGGAATATTCATTTTTCCTAGAGATGGGAGGCGGGATAATGCCTCATTCTGTGTGATGGCTCTGAAGTTCTCCATTTTTATATCATGGACATAAAATTAAATATAGATATATTTTACCTACCTGCCCACATACATACATACACCTAATTGTTGCCTATAGAGAAAACAAGTCCATCACAAAACTTACTAGAACTCAAGTTTCTTATTGACTCAGGCTCTGTTACCTTGTGTTAGACCAGGGGTGTCTGTTACCTTGTGTTAGACCAGATGTGTCACATGCAGTCCACGGCCACCCCATGTTGTGGTTTGCTGGCAGCTTGTACAGATGGCAGTGGAATCGGACAGTGGGGAAGAACAGGGACCAGTCTGGGGAGGACTCGGATGAGGGTCCTGCGTCCAATGCAGGGATAGGGCCAGGACCATCTGGGAGTGATGTGCTGACTCCGGAGCCTCCGGAGTCTGGCAGCAGCAAGGCAGAGGAACAAGGGGAGCCTGTTCCCAGTGCGCATGTGCACAGAGCTGCCAGAAAGCAAGAGCAGCTAAGACAAAAGGGGAGACTCGGGACCTAAAGCTTGGAGGTGATTGCCCCTCCCCTAAGTTATAAAGGAGGTGCAAAGGTAGAGAAACCTTTGCAGGAAGCAAAGTCGTTCGCTCTGTTCGGATTAAACCTTGAAGCTCTGTGTGGACTTCGTACTTCGCTTGGTTTTTTACAGTTCATTTGGCACTTTAGTTGTTGGCAGCAATTCAAAGGAGATAAAGGTGGGTGCTTATCTCGAGGGACTGTTTGGGACTCATTAGGGGCTGGGAATTTCCAGTGTTGAAATAAAACAAGAGTTGTTTGGACTAAGCGTGTGCTTAATTATGGTCTCAGGAAGCCTTGGTCAGAACACCACAGCTTTGCAAATGGGAAAAAGGTTGTGAAACGTCACGTAACGGCAGTGTGACATGAGTTTGACACACGTGTGTTAGACAGTAGCCCTCTTCACATATCTCCAGTTGAACGTGACTAGCATGAGGCGGCCTCTTTTTTTCGGTCAGATATGTTGATGTTACTATAAATTGATGGGAATTCATGGGCACAGCAGAATCATGAGTTGGTATCCACAGCTTGAAGCTTCCAGATGAGTAGGATTCCAGTTCACGTGAAAACTTTCAAATAACAAAATGGTATTTCTGTTACAGGCTCTTCATCTTGTAATTAAGATTATTACTAGCTCACTGGTGAATCATGCATTTATTTAGATTTGTATGTATGTGTTTATAGGTATGTATTTAGATTTATACTGTGCCTTTCATTCAGGAGCTCAAAAGAGCTTTCCCCATTCCAATTTCCCATATGGTAGATTGGACCTAGAGAGTGACTAATTGTCCTGGCCCAACACCTAAATCGGGGATCCCCAAACTTGGCAACTCTAAGACTGGTGGACTTCAGCTCCCAGAATTCCAGTGAAGCTGGCTGAGGAATTCTGGGAATTGAAGTCCACAAGTCTTAAAGTTACCGTGTTTTAGAGGCCTCTGACCTAAGTCCATGTGCCATGCTGATTTTGTATGTGTATAGGAATAATTTGGGTTTCTTAATAAAAGGATTGGAATTAAATAAAACAAACATTAAACTTGTGACACCGTGATACAAAGTTGATCTGAGGAAAAGACGCTTACCTTCAAGCCCTAAACACAGTGCTCTTTCTTCTGTGGATTCTAATCTAGAGGAAAAGACAACCATTGGATCTGCAAACCATGGAATCTGGCCAGAAGTCTGGACACTCACATCACCAAGAACCTTAACCATATCATCAGGCAGAGGGAGAGCATCCCTAAGGTCAGAACGAAAGACATTTTGCCAAAAAAAAAAAAAAAAAAGGTTGCTATTTTATTGGAAAAGTCTGAAGCAAGTTTTCTTGTTTTCCTTTACTCCTTTCTTTTGGGGTTGCTTCAACTTTCTGCAGCGTCACAGTGTGTGAAGCATTATGCTTTTTTTTTTTTTCATAGCACAAGCCACCTCTTTCTGATTTCAGGACAATAAAGGGATTTTGGTCTGGCAGTTTTTCATTCCTTACCCTCTTCTCTAAAGAATTTTCAGCGCGCTCTCTTCCAAAACACATCATTCCTTTTTTCAGTATAAATGACTGAAGTCCTCGACTTACCAACCATTCATTTAGTGAGCATTTGAAGTTACAATGGCACTGAAAAAAAATCACTTAACGGTTTTCACACTTTGCAACAGTTGCAACATCTCCATGGTCACGTGATTAAAAAATTGGGCACTTGGCAACTGGCATGTATTTTTGACGGTTGCAGCATCATGTGATCACAACCTGTAACCTCCCCAGCAACAAAAAAGATTGTACCTCACTTAACTGCCTTGCTTAGCAGCATAAATGTTGGACTCAATTACAACCTTTCTTGTCAGAGTTGTTAAGTGAATCACTGAGGTTGTTAAGTTAGTAACATGGTTGTTACATGAATCTGGCTTCCCCGTTGACTTGTCGGAAAAGCATAAAAGGTGATCATATGATCCAGGCACACTGCCACCTACCTAAATAAATACCAGTTGCCAAACATTCGAATTTTGATGACATGGCCAAGGGGATGCTTTCACACAGTAAGCGTGAAACTTTGAACAGCCACTAAATGAATGGTTGTAAGTCAAGGACTACCTGTGTTAAGTAGATGCCAGTGGTGGGATTCAAATTTTTTTTACTACCGGTTCTGTGGGCGTGGTGTGGCTTAGTGGGCATGGCTTGGTGGGCCTGGCAGGGGAAGTATACTGCAAAATCCCCATTCCCTCCCCACCCCACTAACCTGCTTTCCAGCTCCGTTCTCCTGTGCAGGCAACCAAAGTAGAGCCGCCAATCAGCTAGGACTTGGAAGGCAGAGAATAGACGGGGGCGGGGCCAGTCAGAGGTGATATTTGCCGGTTCTCTGAACTACTCAAAATTTCCGCTACCGGTTCTCCAGAACCAGTCAGAACTTGCTGAATACCACCTCTGGTTGTAAGTTAAGGACTACCTGTGTCATGTAGATGCCAGTGGTGGGATTCATTTTTTTTTTTACTACTGGTTCTGTGGGCGTGGCTTGGTGGGCGTGGTGTGGCTTTGTGGGCGTGGCAGGGGAAGGTTAGTGCAAAATCTCCTTTCTCACCCAACTCCACTAACCTGCTTTCCAGCTCCGTTCTCCTTTCCAGGGCAACCAAAGAAGACCCAGCCAATCAGCTGGGACTCAGGAGGTAGAGAATAGATGGGGGCGGGGCCAGTCAGAGGTGGCATTTGCCGGTTCTCCAAAGTACTAAAAATTTCTGCTTCCAGTTCTCCAGAACTGGTCAGAACCTGTTACATACCACCTCTGGCATCATTAGATATTGATTACTCAGCATAATATATATATTTTAATATGAGGAGTACACGTACAATAGTAATGACAAATATTCCACAAATGTATAGATGCCATCAATTTTTCTCTTTATCTTCCCAAATTCTGTTGTTGTTTTTATTATTCTGGGAAGTTGACACAGCTTAGCTATTTAGAGTTTCAAGTTTCTCATCTTTCAAATTGCCATGTTTTAAATTTCTTTAGCGCTATCTTGTTTTGAAGAGTTGGTTCAAAATTATAAGCTATCTTGCATGCCCAAGATTGGCTGTGTTCTAAGCAAAATTATTTCTACCTTTTTAAAACAATTTCTGCTCTTTTAGGTAGTGTCTAAATATATTGAAAATCCGGTATTGTTTCATCTTGAAGATGTGGGACTGGTTAAATTCGATATTCGATATATCGTGCTGCTGAGATCAGTTAAGCCACTCAAACTGCATGTCTACGATGTGTTTTGGCTCCGGTTCTCAAATAGGTAATCATCATCTTCTACAGTGGTATTACACTTGTGAGATTTCTGAATTTCATAAGCTAACTTTGTGTCCCTGTCTGGTTTTTTTCTCCTCTTTAAGGCCATTTTCACTTGATGATTTAGACGATTATGAGAAGCATTTTACTGTTATGAATTACGCCCCTGAGATACCTTTAAAGCAAGTGAGTAAATGATAAAGGAAAATGAGGAGTTACCTTCAAACTGTGGTGACGTTAGTATATCAGCTTGCATATCAGGTTGTAGGTGTGGGTGTAGGACTAGATCAGACAGGACTGCTTCTGAGCAGCTCTTTGGAAGATAAACATATCTAAATTTAAAAGATTGTCCAGAAATATCCTTTACTTCTTAGAAGATACAAATGTGTAAAATACCTACCAAAACTTTTTAAAAAGTATTCCAGGAATTGTAGTTTGTATTGTTTCTCTTAACACAACAGTCTGGATTGATGTTTGAGTGAATGAATATGCTATATAATTTTTAATACATGTTCCAAGAAAAACTTGTTTGAGGCACAGTGCAGTTAGTCTGTAATGAGCCAGCCAAATGTTATGATGAAAAGAAGTCTGATTAACCAAGCGAAGTTTCTTTTCCTTAATCTTTGGATAATCCAACAAAATTGATAACATTGGGTAAGCATTTCAAAAGCAGCCGTGAGACTCAAATGCTTGAAATACTAGCTGTTCTTTGTAGGTCTTTCAGGTTTTTATAGAACAACCAGTGGGGAAAGAAGAAATTCTACCTCAGAAAGTTAAAATAAAAGCAAGGGAGAAATATATATAATCAGATCGTTTTTTATTTGCAGATGCATTATAATGAATTTATCCCACTTTTTGAGAAGCAGTACTCAGAATATTCTTGGAAAACTGTTGAAGTAAGTCGCTCCTGATTTAATTTTTATCACCTTGCTTCCATTTGCTGTTATAAATCACTTAAAATCTAATTTGAATTAAAAAAATAAAATTTAAAAAGTAATAAAAAATAAGCAAAAGTTAACTTTTAATTATTATTTCAACTTTTAAGCACAAGAGGGAGCAAAAGTCCAATTTTAAAAGAAGGGACTCAAATGATGCTGTATTGAAAAGATCCTTTAAAAAATTAATTTAAATTTAAAGAAAGACGGATCCCAAGGCTAGAAAATTAGGAAAAAGGCTAAAAAATAAGACCATACCTTAAAACTGCAAGGAAAAGAACATAGTCTTTTTTTTTAAACGTCAAAAGTCAGCTGGCAGGTGTATATGTGATCCTGTGATGCTGCAGCTGTTTCAAATAGATTCTGGTTGCCAAGCACCTGAATCATGACTGTGTGACTACAGGGATCCTGTGGTGTTCACAAGTGCAAGGACCAGTCAGAACTTCAGATAGTTGCTAAATGAACGGTCATAAGACAAGGGCTACAGGTACTACTTATTCAGTGCCATCATAAGTTTGGATAGTTGCTAAACGAATGGTCAAATAAACAAGGACTGCCTGTATTGCCCCAAATAGATCCACTCTTTTGTTTGTACAGTTTGGAGTAATAATAC
Source organism: Pseudonaja textilis (assembly GCF_049901715.1). Classification (NCBI taxonomy): domain Eukaryota; kingdom Metazoa; phylum Chordata; class Lepidosauria; order Squamata; family Elapidae; genus Pseudonaja; species Pseudonaja textilis. Next base: position 16,169,668 of record NC_141994.1, on the reverse strand, counting down.
TCATTAAGTTTCACTCCATATGTACAGGATCTCATTGATTCAATGGCTTCCCAAGTGGAGATGTTATTGCTACCCTACACTGTCCGTACAGTTTTAAAGGAAACTATCTTTTTAAATCTAAAACAGTTTTATTAATAAATTTGGGGGGTGGGGGGGTGGAGAGGAAGTTAATGATGCACATACAAAAAAAAAACCCACAGGATGGGCTGGCTTCAAATACCCTCGACTTCAGCATTAGCCGAAGTTTTGGGTTCCAGCTCTCCTAATCCCCACTTTGCATGCTGGTTGGAGCTCTCGGGAAACCTTTTAGGAGAAGTTCATATCAAGAATGTTGGTAGCTTGCCCTTTTGCGAAAGCAAACGCACGGACACCTTCAAGTCATGTTTTAACCGCTCTTGATTTTTGAAAATGGAAAAGTGCCCAGATGCATCAACCTCTGCATTTTCTTGTTTGTCCTTAGGAAGACATCTTTAAGGCATTTGTTGAGTTATTCCGAGCAGTTTGTGCCAAACCGGCACCTCTTGGCATCTGCGATTATCCGTCTTCACGAGCTGTCTATGCCATTGACCTGATGCTAAAATGGGAATCATCTGGGAACGGTGAGTCTTAGCGCCTGTTTCATTCTCCTCACAGACAGTTTGGGGATTCTTCTGAAACTCAACAAAGTTTCCAATAAAAATAAAGCTGGAATATAATCCCAACCATCTGGGGGAGAGTTTTATCCCCATTATTAGTAAGTGGTATAGTATTGTAAAAGGTATAATGGACATGGTGGCTCAGTGACTAAGACGCTGAGCTTGTCGATCAGAAAGGTCAGCAGTTCGGTGGTTCAAATCCCTAGCACCACGTAATGGAGTGAGCTCCCATTTACTTGTCCCAGCTTCTGCCAACCTAGCAGTTCGAAAGCATGTAAAAAATGCAAGTACAAAAATAGGGACCACCTTGGTGGGAAGATCACAGCGTTCCGTGCGCCTTCAGCGTTTAGTCATGCCGGCCACATGACCACGGAGACGTCTTTGGACAGTGCTGCCTCTTTGGCTTTGTAACGGAGATGAACACCGCCCCCTAGAGCTGGAAACGACTAGCACATATGTGTGAGGGGAACAAAATCCTTTGTGATTATCTTTTTATGGGATTTGGTAGCCTGTAGTTTTTTTACCCCCTCTGCCAAAAAGCTGCTTTTAAGTTTTCTTTTGGCATGGCATCACATTGCAAAAGGAATTGGTTAGATATTGGTCCCAGCCATGATTTTAAAAGAGGCAGTTTTTTCATAAAGTGTGACATTTTTGGAACAGAGTTTCTTTACACTGAGCTAAAAGTTTAATGTAAAAGATTGCATGTGGAAATAATGTTTTGTTTGATCTTTGGAAGTACCTTTGCAACAAACAGCATAGAAAGGAACTGCAAGAACTGTCCAGAACTCTTTCTCTTAGGCATAAAAATTAAACACCCCAGTTGACTGGCACTGTGGATGTAGAAGTGCTTCAGATTTGAGCCCTGGGTAGTTGTTTCAAGCTTAAAGCACTTCTAGCAGCTATTTTCTAACATGTCAGAGAATTTCTTACTTCTTAACTATCTCAGCCTTCCTATACAGGTAGTCCTTGACTTATGACCACAATTGAGCCCAATATTTCTGATGTTAAGCAAGACATTTGTTAAGTGAGTTTTGCCGCATTTTACGATCTTTCTTGCCCTGGTTCAAATGAACCCAAATTGTTAAATGAATCGGCCTTCTCCATTTGCTTGTGAGAAAGTCGCAAAAGGGGATCATGTAACCTTGAGACACAGCAGTGGTCGTCAATATGAACCAGTTGCCAAGCATTTGAATTTTGATCCCATGACCATGGGGATGCTGCAAAGGCCAGAACTGTGGAAAAGGGTCATAAGTCACATTTTTCAGTGCCATTGTAACTTTGAACTGTCTCTAAACGAACAATTGTAAGTTGAGGACTACCTGTAAGGTGACTCATGGAAGTAGCCATTGTGGGTGTTAAATATTAGGGTTACTGCAATTGAGAGAAGGGCATTTTCTGTTCCAGGAGAAGTGGAAATGGAGGGGAAAGGATTCCTTCTGCAGCGCTGAGACAAGAGGGGGGCTGGAGGAAAATCGATTGTGGGCCTTCCTCCTCAGTGAATTGCAGAGATAGGCTTCCTCTTCTGGTGACTGGGCCGTTTCCGATTAGGACAGGGGTGTCAAACTCAATTTCATTGAGGGCCGCATCAGGGTTGTGCTTGATCTCAGAGGGCGGGATGGTTGTGGACAGAGTGGGTGTGGCCAGCATGACATCACTTGTTTTGTGGGGGGGGGGCTCTGTCAGGGAAAACGGGCTTCCGAGCTCCATTTTCGGCTCCGATGGCCTCCTGCAATCTTCTGCCAGTGAAAAAAGAACTCGGAGGAGGCCATGTGCGGCCTTTTCCAGCTCCATTTTCCCTGGCTAAGGCACCGCGAGCCGGTCCTTTGCTGTTTCCAGGCCGGCCCTGCAGGCCAGATCTGGCCCCTGTCTTGAGTTTGATACCCCCTGGATTAGGGCCAGTTTCTGCTTGCTTTTGTTTTCTTTTTTTTATAATTCACCTGGTATTTTTTTACTTATCTGTCTTCTAGGGAAGCAATATATGCAACCCCAGATTCTAGAGGTCAATTTCAACCCTGATTGTGAAAGAGCATGCAAATATCATCCAACATTCTTCAACGATGTTTTCTGTACTCTGTTTTTGGATGAGACCGACAACTGCCATGTGACTTCTATCGTTTAGGTCCACATAGCATAATATACTATTTAAGAAGGATATATTTCAGTTCTATGAGCTGCTTGTGCAAATATTTTTCCTATAGTGTCTGTCAGAACAAAAAATGTCCCTGGTGTCATATAGAATATATGCGTAATTTACATGCAATAAGTAGTTTGCTTTTGAGCATGTTTGCATCAGTCTGCTGAATTTGTCAATTTAACAAAGGATGCTTTTACATATATTGAAGATCACTGAGGTTTAGTTGCAAATTGATTTCAATTTTGCTATAATTAGCATGTTTTTTTTTCCTGTGGAAGTGTATCTGTACAGCATTTTTCAGCCTGCTTTACTTTCTTGATATAATGCATTTGACGTAGTTGAAGCCGTTATTTTATCCAACAGAATTATGTTCTCACCTTCCTTTTAAGATGCTTTGCTTTAAATAACAATATGAAACAATCATTTCAAAAGCTTCCGCTGGCTCATGTGACCAGTGAGATTTTGATTTTTTTTTAATAAACAATTATCAGCTAAGTGTGAATACTTTTACTTTGATGTCACATCCAACAGTTGAATTTCAAGATAAAGATGCTGTCGGAAAAGATGAAGGTGGTTCTTTGTACCACAGATGTTTTTTTGAGATGTTTCCATTAGGATGAATGACTCTGACTATTGAATTACCAATGCCAATCTCTTTTTTTTATTTTGAAATATTAAATATACACATTTCTACCCATTAGCTTTTAATTAATACCAATAAGAGCCAGTTCTTTACATGTTCTTTATACTTGTTTCAGGACCTTTCTAGGAAGTTAAAAAAAAAGACATCTGAACATGCTTGGGCTGCTTTGCAATTGGTAAAGCACAGATTCTTTAAACTCTGAATTATTTTAGGATCTTTTTCTCCCCCAAAAGATTCTTTCTTCTGTCTAGGACACACATGTCACTACTCAGAATAACTTTTCTAAGAAGATGGTTTAAATCCTGTTTAATTTATCGTAATTGGGGTCTGGGTTTAATAACTGAACTCCTATAGGAGCTGTGCCAACTTCTTGCCTTCAAAACAGTTCGTGACAGCTGGGCATCTTTACCAAAGAGAGAGTTATTGTTTAACTTTCCTAGGTGTTCAAAACAACCTGGACTGGATGTATTACTTGAATAACACAGCATGAAATCCAGATCCTTAAACTCAGAGGTCCGCAAACTTGGCAACCTTTAACACTATGCTGGCTGGAGAATTCTGGGAGTTGAAGTCCACAAGTCTTAAAGTTGCCAAGTTTGGGGACCCCTGCTTAAAATGGAACCTTCTGTATTTTGTGGTCTTGATAAATCAGATGAATTGTTTACGTCTCCGGGGCAGCACCATGGGGCCTCCACATAGGAAAAAGGTGGGTCAGATTGATCTCCACAAGAGCTTGTGGAAATGTCTGCTGTAATTCAGAGTACTGGAAGAAAGAAGTATATTGCGCTATTGCCAATGTGTCTTGGAGAATAATCCCCCTTCTTTCCTGGGCCATTTGATACCAATATTACCAGCCAGATATCCATTCAAGTGTAAAGAAAGAAAGAAAAATCTTTTATCCCAAGAGTGAGGCTGTAGGAGGATAAAGTCCCAAAAGCAGCAGGGTATCCAAAGCCTACAATCCATGGTATTTTAGGTTTGCAATATACATTGATCCTAGAATGATGGTTCCCATAGTAGATAAACTAGTTCAAGCCTGAGGAGAAACATCTCCAGCTATGTGGCTCAAAGTGCTGTGGAACTGATGAAGAGAGAACGCCTTTGCTGATTTCCTGTTACCAAGAATCTCAGTAGGGAAATGATTGAAGTCTGGGGAACAGGCCCCTTGTCAATCAACAGGAGTGCTAATTTACCAACAGCTTATCAGGTACTCAGGACTCAAGGGCTTGGCAGCACAAGGAAACAAGCCGGCCATCAACATCCCAATCAACAACAAAAAAGCCACACTCAACCAGCCACCATATAAATGAAGGGTCTTCAAACTTGACAGAACTCCTGAGCTAACATAACTGGAGGAGGAATTCTGGGAATTGAAGTCCACAAGTCTTAAACTTGCCAAGTTTGAAGAGCCTTGATATAATTACTATCCATAGAATAGCCCAAAGTACAGAGAAGTCCCTTGAGGATGGGTTCCAGCATGAATCTGAAAGCTCGGAAGACTAAACACCTGGTCCTGGTAACCACCCGAGATTAGATCCTGCATTATTCTGGGTGCATATATTTGCCTTCATTTGTAAGAATCTGATTGTCAAAGCACACGTGTGTAGTTTATGATATGTTCTGCTCTAGGCCTCAGCAGCCATCCTCCCTCTGTAACATGGCCTCAACCTTCCAAAATCCCAGCTTCTTTGAAAGGAGGAAGCTTTCGAATGGCATTTCCAACACACAGAACTTGAACATGAACACAAACACTCTTGTGAGAAGCCAATGTTTTTATGGTACTTGATGCCTGTCCTCAAGAACAATCCCCCAGTTATTGTTCACCATGGGATGTTTAGCTGGAGTTTTAACCTTTGATTCTGTGAATGTTTGCATTAACCAAGTGTTTGTTCAAGCTCCGTTGACTTCTGTGCCCTTTCCTTCAAAATAAAAATCAGACACTTTGATGTTGGAGACTGCTGAAGATGGCCAGCGAGCAGGAGGCCAAAGGCCACATCCAGCAACTTCTAAAACGAAACACAGAGACGGTGATATGCACTTTTCTGCAATGTCTTCCCAGCTTTGCTAATACAAAAGGAAGTCCCGGAAACCAGAGGTGGTATTCAGCAGGTTCTGACCAGTTCTGGAGAACCGGTAGAAATTTTGAGGAGTTTGGAGAACCAGCAAATACCATCTCTGGCTGGCCCCTCCCCCATCTATTCTCTGCCTGCCGAGTCCCAGCTGATCGGCTGGGTCTCCTTTGGTTACCCTGCACAGGAGAACAGAGCTGGAAAGCAGGTTAGTGGGGTGCGGACGGAATGGGAATTTTGCAATAACCTTCCCCCAGGAGTGGGGAGGGAATTCGCCTGCCAAGCCCACCAAGTCACGCCCACAGAACCGGTAGTTTAAAAAAAATTGAATCCCACCATTGCTGGAAATGTTATTGAATGTGGTGTGCCTCAGAAACATCCTCCTCTTTTGTCCCCATGGTGCCCATCCCTAAAAACAGAGGAAGGAATCTAAGGGGGACTAAAAATGGACTAAAGCCTATTTTCCAGAATCGCTTGATTTTGATTGAGATTTGTCCTCTCCCTACTATTAGTCTAACTTTGGAGCCCACTTTGTCTGCGGCTGTCCTTACATCTCTGTCTCTGGGGTCAGCTTGTGCCATTGTTTCCGTTTAGGAGAAGATACCACCCTTGTTCCTCTAGCACAATGGTCTTTCTTAGCATCAGAAATTATTTTCTGTTTTTTTTTTAGAACCTTGGGCAAACTGAGGTCTAAATTTGTCAATATGAATTTAAGATCTCTGGCAAAGAATCGAGAGGTTTCCCAAAAGGCTCCTGTGTGGGAAGGAGTTCTTAGTGATTCAGAAAAGTCTTGGCCTGTGCTCTACCACTGGGCCAAAGGGAGCATTTGGGAAAAGACAGAAGTTCCTTCTCTGTGAAGGAGCCCTAGTCCTGAAGACATTCCTGCTCTACCTTACTCCGCTTAGTTCCCCCATCCCAGGGCAAACGATTTTTCAACCATAATGCTCCGTGAGGTTTTGACCCACCTCAGAAGGATGGGAGGCTGAGTCAACCTTGAGCCTGATGAGATTCCAACTGCCAAATTGCAGGCAGGCAGCAGAAGTTGCTAGCAGTACTGCGCTCTAACCACTGCTGCAGCGCAGCTCTGCTATCCAGCACTAGGTGTCTGGCTCCCTCTGAACAACTTTAAACATCAGCTCACAGATGTCCAGCTTCCTCACCATACCTTCCCCCACAATTGAGAAGACTGAGGCAATGAGGCAAATCCAAGAAAACATGCCTAATTCATAGCGGGTTAAAAGAAGTGTGCGATCCCGCACGATTCAAAATGATCAGCCAATAATTAAAACTAAGAGGGAAAGGAGATGGAGGTTCTCTGGACTACATCTCCTTGTTTCCCTTTCCTAAGAAAGAAGCCAAATGGGTATTTTTATCCTTGGAATACCCCCCTGAGAAGCTGGCTACGAAAAGAGGGCAAGTCCCCCAGAGTTCAGCAGCCCTTCTGAAGACCTACTTGCAGGAAGATACCTTCACTCTAATAACTGCCCACTGACAGTGAAAGTTCAGCCTGGATGGATGAAGTCACAGCTATTAGAATTCCCAAGGAGATGACAGGCCTCTTGAAATCCTACCAAAGGTCACCCTGCTCTTATCTTTTCTATATACACCAAATCCAGCCAAAACTCTTCAGGAACCTACTAGCCAATTATTAAAGCTGCCTATTTCTCTATTTCTTCTGACACAGAAGGCATGGCTCTTTGGATGTAGACTGCCTCTTTATATAGAAGCTCCACTAAGCGAGCTGACTGGAAAAAGAACCATTGATGCAGCACTTGATCCACTTCCAGTCTGATGCCCTTTGTGGTGCAGTGATGGGTTGCTGTTGTTTTTATGCCGCGATTCCTTCTTCCAAGAAACCTTTTTCTGCACCCCAAAGTATTGTTAGATGGTGTCAAGTTTAAGAAGGAAGCAGAAGGAGGGAGAGAGGGAGGGAGCCATTGAAGCCATTTGGGGGGGGGGGTTAATCTATGCCCTCAGGGTCAACTGAATCAGTGTGCAAATAGTTGTGGGATCTTCTTGAGACTGCTGAAAGGGCTGTGTTGTAGACAGGAGATAGGTGGTGTTGTGTTCTTCCCCCTTTCTTGAGGGAAGGGTGTTCAATTCTAACATAGATGGACTTTTTTAAACACCCACCCACCCTTTCAAACCAATGGTCCTCTCCAGTGGTGGTATTCTACCGATTCGGCCTGGTTTGGCCAAACTGGTGACTCCGAGGATCACCTCTAAGCGAACCAGTTTGCTCCGATGATCAGCTGCTGGTCCCTCCCACCTGCCCTGGCTCTATACTGATCTTTATTTCCTGCTTTTCCACCTCAACTGCTTCATGCGGCACAATGGATTGCCGCGCATCAGCTGTTTTACCACAGGACTCGCAGCAGAAGGTGAGTTGCAGATGCTGTGCGTGTGTGAAATGCGTGTTTGATGCGCATGTGCAAAGCGCGCGCTTACACCGAACCGGTAGGAAAAAGTTTTGAAACCCACCACTGGTCCTCTCTATCCAAAATGTGGACTTTGCTGTCTTCAAAGGAATGACCTTTGTCTCTGAAATGCAGATGGACTGCTGAATTGTGCCCTGATGGGTTTATATTCTCCTATGTTCTGCCATGCATTTGTGAAGTGGTTGCCACAAACCACTAAATGGCAGTATATACACAATCACAATAACTGCTTCCACAGGTAGCAACTTATACTGAAAGTGTGGGGTTCTGAAGCTGCTGCTAACTTACATCATTAAATCCTTGGGCTATCATGGCAATGACAATCAGCTTTTGTGGGGTTTGGGGGAAGACAGACAAATTATTCTTGGGGGTTTCAAAAGATACTTTGCAACTCTGTTTAGAACTATGTGTACAAGAACATCAATTGATTTATTAGAGAATCACTGGAAAAGTACAGCTTGTCCACAACATTCACAGAGCTTATAATTATTGATATTTAAAAATATTCTACATCTGCTCTAAGATAGTAATATTTGAACATCAACATCTCCTTTGGTTGCTCAGAAACCAATGAAGATTGCTGAGCTTATTGCCAAAGATGAGGCCTCATAGTACAGATACAACTTTTTTCCCTCTTACATCTTTCTATGTAAGAGTTGCGGTGGCGCAGTGGTTAGAATGCAGCGTAGCAGGCTATTTCTGCTGAGTGCCAGCTGTCTGCAATACGGCAGTTCGAATCTCACCAGGTTCAAGGTTGACTCAACCTTCCATCTTTCCGAGGTCGGGTAAAATGGGGACCCAGATTGTTGGGGTCGAAAGGGTGACTCTGTAAACCGCTTAGAGAGGGCTGTAAAAGCACTGTGTATATAAGTCTATGTGCTATTGCTATCGTGTTTTATTAAATAAACAAAAGGAGGGAAATGGCAGTGATATGTATAGTTCTGAGAATGCAAACTTAGATAAGGATGAGCAAAGAGAGATATTTCCTTTAGCTCTATGTCCTGCTGGAACACTGGCTTGGAGTCACCCCTTTCAGACCCAAAGTTGCTCAAATTTCATTTTAAATTCCCGCAGCAAGTCATTTCACTTCGCTTAGATCTCAACTGATTTTTAAAGCAAGGCAGTGGATGGTAAAGCTGCAAGATTCAATTGGCTCTTCCAGGCTGTGGTAAGGAGTCCACAGGGAAGGCATCAAGAAAGTGATTGCATCCAAGCAATCAGAGTTCTGTCCTTTTGATGCGCTGACACGTGTGGATGGGGCTTTGATCACCTAACTGTGACTATCTTGCTTTTCCAATGCCCCTGCTAAACTCCCCTCCCCCAATGGTGGGATTCCAAAAATTTTACTACAGTTCTGTGGGCGTGGCATGGCTTTGTGGGTGTGGCAGGAGGATACTGCAAAATCCCCATTCCCTCCCCACCCCACTAACCTGCTTTCCAGCTCTGTTCTCCTGTGCAGGGCAACCAAAGAAGACCCAGGTGGTATTCAGGAGGTTCTGACCAGTTCTGGAGAACCGTTAGCGGAAATTTTGAGTAGTTCGGAGAACCAGCAAATACCCCCTCTGACTGGCCCCACCCCCATCTATTCTCTGCCTCCCATTGAGTCCCAGCTGATCAGCTGGGTCTTCTTTGGTTACCCTGCACAGGAGAACAGAGCTGGAAAGCAGGTTAGTGGAGTGGGGAGGGAATGGGATTTTGCAGTAACCTTCCCCCAGGAGTGGGGAGGGTATAGGGATTTTACAGTATCTTTCCCCTGCCATGCCCACCAAACCACGCCCACCAAGCCATGCCACGCCCACCAAGCCACACCCATAAAACCAGTAGTAAAAAAAAATTGAATCCCACCACTGCTCTGCGGACTTAATATCAGCTTGATTACAGGCAAAGGCAGACTCCGTTTCCCCTTTTTTATTTCCCAAATCTGTATTAACATGATCTACTAAGACAACAGTGGAACTATAATGATGGTGGAACTTTAATTGTACTCATTTAAAAAAAAACTATCTCTAGTTTTTCTTATCAAGATTATCCCTCCAGATGCGGTAATTGAGCAGAGAGGCAAACATTAACCAAGCTATGTATGGATACATCAAACATGCTGCAGTTTTGTTCACATGATTCCAAGCCACCGTTGTAGCTGTTGCTGTTCCTGTAATGAGTAATAGAACAAACAGCCCCTGAAACAGAAAAATAAAGATGTATTTACTCTTGATCTTGGTATTTTATATAAATGGAAACTATCTGAATATGGTAAGTACCTGACTAATGGCATTCCACTAGGGTTGTTCCCATCATCAGACTTCACCTTATGAGGGGATCCTTGGTGGTCTCTGAGCTTGGTTGTTTTCTTGTGGATGTTTCATTACCCAAACCAGGTAACGTTATCAGGACTGGCAGTGATGATGTTATCTAGTTTGGGTAATGAAAAATCTGCAACCAAACTCAGCGCTGAGGACTCCTCGTTTCAACCCTGCACTACAAATATTTTCCTTTACTCATTCCCCTTATGATCGTAAATCCGAAAAGCAATACTGCAGTTAGCAACCTTCCAAGGTTGTCCCCTGGGTTAATTTATCAAAGTAGCCCGTTACCATTTATTGCACACTTTTTGAGCAAATACCCTAGTTCAAGTGTTGTATTTTTTTTCCCCCTAAGAAAAATAGTACAAGGCAATTTTTCAAAATCCTATCTGCTTATTTCATCTACTTGGTTTGGCTGTAACATTTTGGAAGTCTGAAGACTGTTTAGGAATTACTATGGTATACAAGATTAAGACAACGTATTTTAAAAGTTGGATTTTTCATGACCGTTCCTTAGTATACAGAACATACCATGTTTCCCTGAAAATAAGACCCTGTCTTATAGGGGTTTTTTTGTCCCCCAAAAGGCACCAGATCTTATTTTGGAAGGGGTGTCATTCACTGAATAAGCTCATTTGCGTGTATCACCCACGGCCTTCTTTTTGGTGTCAGAGGCCTTTCAGGAACTTCTTCTGTGGCTGGCAAGGCTTCCCTGAAGGTCTCTGCAGCCAATAACAGAGCTCCGGATCGATCCAGAGCTTTGTTATCATTTACAGAGGCCTTCAGGAAAGCCTTGCCAGCCTTGCTAGCTGCAGAAGAAATGGGCCGGCAAGGCATGTATTGGGGTGCATGAGGCCTGGCTACACCCTCCCCCATCCCCACCCTAGCTTAATTTTTACTCTGGAGTAGGCGGGACCTTAATTAGGGATTATTTGGGGTACACGTGTAAAAAAATCAAGCTAGGGCTTACTTTCAGGGTAGGTCCTATTTTGGGGAAAACGGTATTTGGCATTATTAGTAGCATTTGAAAAGAAAACGAGTGATGGCCCAGAAGGTTTAGTTATTTAAAAAAGGAAACCCAGTTTTCCCAAGCCCTGCAATAAATAGTAGTTATTGCGGCACATAAATTGTTACATGTTGCATTGTCCTGAAAACCCCACCACCACCACTCAAGGCTGTTGAGCCAAACGACATGTACAGTGTGCGTATATTTACATAACTTACCAATCCTAGTTTGTGTTGTCCAAAGAAGACAGAAGTCCACGACCAGTTCAAGGCCAGTTGCCCCACATACAGTCCCAGAGGAGCAAAGGACCTTTCATTGAAACCTCCCAAGTCCCTCCATACCAAGTAAGATCCATATCTACAGTATAAGGATGGAAGATACAGTCAGAAAAGAAACCAGATATGGGGATTTTTAAGGCCAATAACGAACTTGTAGTTTAACTCTGTGTATTTACAATAGTGAAATCATTTGGAATAAATGTCAAAGAGATATTTTCATTTTTTGTCTACAACTCATTAGAAAAATATTGGTATAATATTTTTTTCTCCACAATCATAATCTCCAAACTAAATTCTGTTCCTACATATACAGTAGTCTTGCAATTTGCCTAATAACCAAGTTAATCATGGACATGGTGTTTTCCTAAGGCTCTCTATGGAGTCTAAGCCCTGTGATTTCTTTGATTTTCCACTAATTAAGACCAACCATGATTATGTTTTCAACATCAGCCAAGATCAAAGGCACCCTCAAATAAAACTCAACTGATTCTTGCAGAAACCTGTCCAGGCAGCCATACGAAACTCATTTCCCACAACTTCCCAGCCTAGCTTAGTAGTTTTCCATCCAATATTAAATAAGACTAGCCCTTCTTTAGATTTTTGACATCAGTCTAAATCAGCTAGATGCTGTCAGCTGAGCCAGGATTTAACTTGGGTAGGGTGAGAAGTGCATTATCTAAAATTTCAGCTAAATATAGAAACTGAAAAAATAGAGTATTTGTTCTGACCCAAATCTTGTTCCAAGTAAACAAACACCAAACAGATAAAAGCAAAACCTTTTAATACTTCTCTGCGAATTACGTTAATTCATGGTTAAAAGGCTATTAAAACTAATTGTCTCTGATAAGAACGAGCCTTGCCAAGGTTGTGCAAGGTTGCCAAAAGCACAAGATTAAGTTGCCAAGAAATATTCCAAACAAAAAGTCTCCAAACACCAACCAAGATAATACAAACTTCCACAAGGCTTGAAGTGCAAGAACTTTTTTTGCTTCCTGCCAGTCTGTCAGGCTGGCTTTTATCTCTGAAGGGAGGGGCCATTACCTTGCAGACTTACTCCCAAGTCGCCCGTGCTGCTACAGCTGCTCTTTCCTTCAAGCAGCCCTGCCTGCATGCACAGTGGGCACAGGCTCCTCGGGAACCTCTTCGTCACTCCTGCCAGCCTCCACAATCTCCAAAAGCAGCATTCCACTCCCTGATGGTCCTGGCCCCATCCCTGCATCACACGCAAGCCCCTCATTTGAGTCCTCACTCTCTGAGACCTCAGCCGTCCACACCTGCTGCTGGTGAACCACAACAGCATTTTGAATGGCAATGTCCCCTAAAATGTGGCCCTGATGCATGTGTTTAATCATTTATTAGATGTTGACATGGAATTATTCTTCTACAAGTACACTAAAGGAAGATATCCTATCTAAAAAAGAATAAAATTAATTCTCTTTTAGATGATACTTTTTCAGCTTTTTATCTCTTCAGATGGTGCTGAATACATTATAAGACAGAAGATACATTAAAAGACAGAAGCAACCACTTTAAGACATGAAGAAAACTTTCCTTCATTCCAATTTCCAACCCCAAAATTTTCAGATAGGATTGATGAAAAAAACCCTTCTTGAAACTCCTAGCATTCAGGGGTTATTGGTTGATACTTGAATGGGAGATTACTATAGCAGGAAATCCCAGGACTTTAGACGAGACTGCCACAAAACATCTAAGCAAGCAGCTTGGGTATATCCATTAAATCAGCAAGAGTTGAGTTTATCTCACTTGACTTGACTTTTTTACACAGTAAGAAAATAATTTGCATCTGAGTTAAAGGAAGGACCTGTGAGAACCGGTAGCGGAAATTTTGAGTGGTTCAGAGAACCGGCAAATCCCACCTCTGACTGGCCCTGCCCCCATCTATTCTCTGCCTCCTGAGTCCCAGCTGATCGGCTGGGTCTTCTTTGGTTGCCCTGCACAGGAGAACGGAGCTGGAAAGCAGGTTAGTGGGGTGGGAGGGAATGGAGATTTTACAGTATCCTTCCCCTGCTACGCCCACCAAGCCAAGCCCACAGAACTGGTAGTAAACATTTTTGAATCCCACCACTGGGATGAGGCACCCAAACAACCTGTCATTTGGTTCTCCTGAGCATTTGGCAAGAAAACATGGGAAGAAAAGTTATTGACAATGATCTGACTCCAAACTATTCAGGACGCCACAATCCCCCAATGTGAGAATTTAGTATCATCACTTTTAATTACTTGTTTTCTCCTTGACTGTTAATTTAGCCCTTGGTGAGTTTCCTAGGCTGACCTACATATTTGTTTAATTGAGTAGTTAAATGAATAGCAGCAGCTTCAACTGACCTCAATATCAGTTAAAAGCTGGCTACTTTTACCCCCTGGGCTGATTGTTAACCACATGGACAGAATTTTTAGAAATTCACCATAGCAGACAAATTGCCCAAATTTTAATTAACCAAACAAAGGAAATGCTTACCCCATTGATGCATATAAAGTTCCCCACACAGGTCCAAACAACCAGTTTGGTGGACGCCAGGATGGTAGTTTCAAGGATCTATACCACATCATTTCCCTCTTGACTATTGGGGCTGTTAAAAAACCCCCTATATTAGGCAAGACTGTGAAGCCAATAGCTGGGATCCAGGATGAAACCACTTCCATTATGGCTCCTGAAATGAAGGCACATAGAAAACTGAATAAAAATGTACGATTTCCCAAAAGCCAGGAAAACAGCACACATTAAAGGAAGAATCTGTTTTAACAAAAACATCATTGCCTCAAACCTGGTCCAGCAGGATATGCCTAGAGCAGGGGCGTTAAACTCGTGTTGTCACAGCGGTGTCACATGACATATCGTGACTTTTTCCCCCTTTGCTAAACTGGGTGTGGCCAGCACGTGATACATCTGGCCCAGGGGCTACGAGTTTGACAGCCCTGGTCTAGAGACACTCCAATACACAGCTTTTGTGTTGCTTCCGAATTGCAGCCTCCCATGTCAACATCACTGTTCATCGGTGGAATCAGTTTGTTCCTGACTCAGCTGGAGTGTATCTTAAACCAGGCGTTGCCAACCGGTGGCCCGCGGGAACCCTCCCTGCGCACTCACCCCTTATCTGGCTAAGTTGCTATTTTTCCTTTTTGTTTCCCCGCCCATCAGCTGTTCTGTTGTGCTGGGAGATTTAGATTAGCTAGAAAGCAGGAAATCGTTGTATTTCTTGCTTTCTAGCTAGTCTTTAGATCTCTCTCTCTCTCTCTCTCTCTCTCTCTCCCTCCCTCCCTTCCACCCACCCACCAACGTCAGCAAGCCACCCTCAGTCAAAATTCATATTAGTGGTCCGCAGGATTTAAAATTATGAGTTTGGTGGTCCCTAAGATCCAAAAGGTTGGCAACCCCTATCTTCAACTGTTTCTTTTGGAGATGGTGAAGCTCTGCAAGATTTGTGGGCAGTTTGTTTCCCTAGCTTCCTAGCTCTAGAACTTTCTCAGCAAGATTTAGCCATTGCACCATCTTAGCAAGAGAGTGTCATGATAGCTTGGCAGTTTTCCCCTCATAGCCATTGCTCAGATTCCTTGGGGAATTAAAAAGAATGGATAGGAGTGGGACACTGGGTCCTGATTTACTTTCCAGTTTATCAGCTAAAGGGAGTACTAACTGATTTATCACTGGTCACAATAGAATTGTGCAAAGTTTGGGAGACTAAAACATATGAAGAATGGTTGCAGGAACTGGATATGGCTAGTTTAGAGAAAAGAAGAACCAGAGGTGACATGATAGCAGTATTCCAGTATTTGAGGGGCTGCCACAAAGAAGAGGGGAGTCCACTTATTTTCCAAAGCACCAGAAGGCAAAATGAGAAACCATGGATGGGAAACTAATCAAGGAGAGAAGCAACCTAAAACTGAGGAGAAATTTCCTGACAGTTAGAACAATTAACCAGTGGAACAACTTGCCTCCAGAAGTTGTAAATGCTCCAATGCTGGAAGTTTTTAAGAAGAGGCTGAACAGCCACTTGTCTGGAATGGTATAGGGTCTCCTACTTGGGCCAGTGGTTGGACTAGAAGACCTCCAAGGTCCCTTCCAGTTCTATTCTGACTGAATTTGACAATGATGGAAATCAAACTGCAGGTTCATCTCAAATGGTTTCTGAGGAACTGGGGAATCAAAATGGCAGCAGTGTGGAAGGATGTTAAGTAGAAAGAATGTTGATATTTCCTTGAATTGCATTTTGTTTGACAGAGCCCCGTATTCAAGCCTGTCTAGATCCTTCTAAATTTTAAGCGTATTGTTGACTATTCCTCATAGTTTGGGGCTGTCTTCAAATTTGTTGAGTTCCCCTTCTATCCCTATATCTAAAATTGTTTATGAGCAAGTTGAAGAGTACTGGGTCTAAGACGGAACCCTGGTGCACATTTCCCTCCATGTAGATATAGTTCCTTTGAAGACAATTCATTGTGTGTGACTGGTCAGCCTGTTATGAATCCATTTGGTGGTGACGCTGTCCATAACATTTCACTGGTCCATTAGTCTCATCGCTTTGTCAAAGAATTCAATAAGGTTTGTCTGGCATGAACTGTTTTTGACAAATCCATGTTGGCCATTTCTCAAGAGTTTTCCAAGCTTTTTCAGTTGTTCTCCCCCTTAAAGATTTCCATTCATGGAGTCCTTCCTAAGTTCTCTATAAATTTGTTGAAATCATCAGCTCTTTTAAAATCTAAGAGACTTGTTTGATTTTATTCTATTACTTGGGCCTGCATTATGTTCAATTGCAATATGGCATCGTCACTCTTCCACAAAGTTCTTCAACCTATCTCTCTTATGCATTAAATTAAGTCTGGTATAGCTGACCTTCTAATTCCATCCTCTGTTTTGGGTGACAAAATTGTCTGCTAGGTTTGTCAGGAACCTGACTGATCTCCCACTTTTGCTAACTGGTTAGCACAAAGTTTATATATTTCCTTTGGTTGGTTGGGTGGCTTGTGGTATTCACCTATAGCAATGTCATTCCTTTTCTTTTATTAACCTGAATGTATTCCATAAGGTTTTTACCATTATAGCTCCCCCCCAATGTCTGTAGAGGTGTAGTTATCTCTTATATATAACGCAACTCCACCTCCTCTTGTTAGGTGTGTTTCATTTGAACGTTTTAAATCCTTCTAGGTGTACTGTACATTCCAGGCATGGAATGTACAGGCATGTTTTATCCTACCAAATTTCCGTAATAGCAAGCATCTGCCTTTATGTACTAGCATTCAAGTTTGCTCTGTTTCTTCCTCATACTCTGAGCATTAGTGTATAGACAACAGAGTCCCTTTTGACTGACCCTGTATTTGCTTTCTACAACTATTTTGTATCTAACTTCCCCTTCTTTCTTAGCATTTAGTGGATTGTCATGAGGTCAGTGTTTTGGATTAGGTCCAAACATTTATCTCCGTTCCCCTCCAGGTGTAGTCTGAAGCTCTTGGGGATAAGCTGAGCCAGTTGATTTCCAAAAGAACAAAACCAAAAACAACCCACATTCTTCCCAGTTCTTGTGAGGTGTAGCCATCCCTTGCCAAAAGACCCTCAGGCAGGTTTTGTAGACTGTAGGAACCCAAAATTATCTTGATGGCACCATCTCCTAAGCCAGTGGTTTACTTAAAAAGCTGTGTTCCCTCATTAATTGCCTACTTTTTGTTGTGAGTACAAATGCTCCCATCTCTATGGCATTCATACCTAGTTGTTCATAGTCTCGTGATATCAGTTTGCATTTGGTACATATATAACTAGTGTTTTCTACAGGTATGAATACGCACATGGCACATATTTTGCAAACCACAAGTGACAAGACAGAAGGGTCCTTTTTCTTCATCCTCATTGCTTTTGTATTACCAACTAAAACAGCTAATCAAGAGTATTTCTCAGCTAATTGCCTTCTGGATACATAATACAGATAAGAGTACATTTTCTAGACCCTGCTAGAGTACTTTACAAGGAGTTTTTGCAGATGACTTTAAGCACTTCCTAAAATACGCAGCAAATGCAGATACACAGCCCATAGGAAACAATTGAATGAGCAACTGAAGGACATTGAGAATGAGTGAGAACAATCAACCAGGGGGACAGTTTTTGCCTCCAGAAGTTATGGTAGCTTCATCTCTGGAAGCTTTCAAGAAGAGACTGGACTGCCATCTGTCAGAAATGGTGTAGGGTCTAGTGCTTAGGCAGGGGGTTAGACTAGATGACTTACAAGGTCCCTTCCAACCTTGTTAATCTAATCTATCTATCTAAGATTCCAGGATGCTTGGGGAGATCTGTGGCAGACCGAAAGGGGACTTCTCCCCACTTCTTTCAGTTGCCCAAACTTTTAAAGTCCTTTTTTGATTGAGAGATTTAAAAAAAAAATCTTGCAAGCAACTTAAGTTCACAGCTTTCACTGCAAGAGTCCAAGATTGGACCACCAGGAGGAAAATAGCTTACCTGGCATCGTTGCCACGCTGCTCCAAGTCACGGCTGGAGGGATGTTTCTCCTATATGCAGTTCAGAAAAATTGGGGTGCGGCTTGGAATGCCCCACGTATATGCAGGGGCTGGCCGCTAGAAGCTACACCCTTGGATTGGGCGGTGCTGCCATTATTACATTCTTTTTAATCAAATCTAATGAAGTGCAATACGTTCTAAATATTCACTAAATATTTGCTGTAATTTATAAGTCATAGATTAAGATCAACTGGCACTCTAACTAAAGTTCAAACATTCCCTCCCATTGTCTAGGCAATACAGTATAGGAACCTCTAATTCTTTATTCCACTTATCTCTTAACCTTTGCACATCAAATTGCTTTGTATCTATAGAAACCTGCATGTTTTTCTTTTTAGTTTTAAAAATAAAACAACTCAGAAGGCCACGTGAATGACTTTGGATCTTCTGCATTGCTACCAGGAAAGATATATGGACATGTTTTCAAGGTTGATTCAAACTGGATGGGAGTCTTTTGCAAAGCTGTGCCAATGAAATCCGGCTAGAGTTTGATAGATTGCCAGGAACTCCCAGAGCTGTAGGCTAGATTAGGAAATTGAACCATATCCTTACAAACAACTGTCATGAAAACAACATGGTTCAGGGGTGGTATTCAGCAGTTTCTGACCCGTTCTGGAGAACCGGTAGCAGAAATTTTGAGTAACCAGTAAATACCACCTCTGACTGGAGATTTTACAGTATCCTTCTCCTGCCACACCAACCAAGCCATGCTCACAGAACCGATAGTGAAAAAAAATGGAATCTCACCACTGACATGGTTGTATACATAAAGAATCAAGTTTCACTTGATAAGATTTTTTTAGTCAAATTCCATTAACTTGCATTCAATCGTGGTGACTAAATGGATGAATGGTTATGATCTTGGCTTGTTTTTCGCCAGTCTGCAGCTCTTCCAAGAACATTACAGTGAGTTCTCTGGTTCAACAAATCCACAGACTTCCACTTTCCTCATCTTGCCAAATTTTGGCATTTTTCTAATCTATCACCTGCTTACATGTGTGTCCAAAGAATAAGTTTCTACTTGCTTCAAGAGAGCAGTCAATCTTTCCTTGGTTGCACTTCCAAAGGTTGCATCTTTCATGTCATGAAAGTCAACTGAATGGCTTACATCTACCTCACAGGTTATTTTTATGGGGGAAAAGAGGAAGCAGGAATTTTATACAGATAGTTCTTGACTTAACACAGTTTATTTAGTGACTGTTCAGAGTTACGTCACTGAAAAATGTGACATGACCATTTTTCAGTTACAACCTTTGTAGCATACCCATAATCACGTGATCAAAATTCAGATGCTTGGTAACTGGTTCACACTTATGACCATCCCTGTGTCCCCAAATCATGTGATATCCCATTTTGCAACAAGTGAACAAATCAACTGCAGTGATTCGCTTAACAGCTGTGGCAAGAAAGGTTGTAAAATGGAGCAACATTCACTTAACAAATGTCTCAACAGAACTTTTGGGCTTGCTTGTGGTAGTGAGTCAAGGACTACCTGTATGTTCACCACTTTGAGTTGAAATATGATAACATAAAAATAGTAGCAATAATATAAATCGAAGCCTTCCGCCAATGCTGCGACCATCGCTTTGCTCCTCTCTGCCTCAGTTTACTTGAACAGCTGGTCATACACATGCTGTCTTTTGTGTTATCAAGGCCAATGGAAGAAGTGTGAAGCCCAAAGAGAGACAGGAGAAGGTGCAGAGAATTAATCCCCCTGAAAGGCAGAATTATCCCATCGCTCAACCTCAAGCCAAGTCAAATTTGCTTAGTCTTGAGTTGGCTTTGCCACACGCCAGGGTCCGAGAGAAAGAACTCCAGGGGCAAAAAGTGAAAAGCCAAACAAGGATTAATCAATCAATCATAGTAGAGCTGGGACACCCCATCCCAGGGAATAATTAATCGAGTTCTTCCGCACCTCAGAACAGCCTATTCCTCCCACATCCTCCTGGGGAGTCTATGACAACTCGCCAACTTGCAATGACCAATTCACGACAGGCCAACTCGCTACAACAGAGGTTTCCAACCTTGGCAACTTTATGACTTGTGGACTTCAACTCCCAGAATTCCGAGTTGAAGTCCACAAGTCATAAAGTTGCCAAGGTTGGAGACCCATGCGCCACAGGAGGACACCACACCATGGGCCAACTTGCTGCTGGAGAAGAGTTACACTCATATCGAAGAAATAATCCAATAGAATCATGGAAGAAAGAATAGAACAGAACAGAATAGAATAGAATAGAATAGAATAGAATAGGTTTATTGGCCAAGTATGATTGGACACACAAGGATGCCAAAGGAGAGACTAAATAAATTGTGTGAAAAAATCATTATTTTTTTATTTTAAATAATTAAATAAATATAATTATAATTAATTTATTTAATTAAATTAAATAATATAAGTTGAATTGTCCCGCAGTGAGTTGTTCTGTGGAGAATTGGCTGTGGAGAACTGTCCCGTCCTCCTGGTGTTCCTCCTCCCTCCCACCATCTCCCCGCAGCAAGACCTTCCTAAAGTCTTCGCCAGAAAGGGGCCAACACTGCGCTTGCGCCTAGAGTGACGTCACGCTTGGAACCTCCGTTGCAGTCAAAGCGGGAAGCTTTTTCATTGTCTTTTTGCGGGCGGTTGTTTTTTTTTTTTTAAAAAAGGGGCCTAGTCTGGGAAAGCAAGGGTTGCCGTAGCAACCGCCGGGCCTGTCGCGATGCACTTGCGCGGGCCTAGCATGGCGGTTCGACTTGCCGCGGGCCGCTGGCTCCGGCGGGAACCGTTTACTCAGCCGCCCGGAGGCGGAGGGGTTGTCGCGGTGCAGCAACTCTTGGAAAACGCGACCGTGGAGGCGGAGGAGAAGACGCGGAAAGCGCAGCGCGCCGCCCCCGAGGAAACCTCCGTGTTGCTCTTTCCCGGCCAGGGCAGCCAGTTCGTGGGGATGGGTCGCGGGCTGCTCCGCTATCCCAACGTGCGCCAGCTTTTCCGCGTGGCCGAAGCCGTGCTCGGCTACGACCTGTGGAGCCTCTGCCAGGAAGGCCCCAGCGCCCGGCTGCACCGCACCGTGCACAGCCAGCCCGCCGTCTTCGTCTGCTCTTTGGCTGCCGTGGAGAAGCTGCACCATCAGCAGCCCTGGGTGAGGAAGGGTCCCTGGGTAGGGGAAGAGAGACTCCCAGCCCCCGGAGGCGAGGAGCGAAAAGAAGCCGAAGTTGGGGTTTTTTTTGTGTGTGTGGGGGGGGACCCCGTTCCTGGAGTCTTTCGACCGGCCCCATTGCCTGGGATGGTCTCAGGATACTTGCAACGGGCTGGACTAGAAGATCTCCAAGATCCCTTCCAGTTCTAGGATTTTGAGGCTGTTCCCTCGGCAGAAGACATCCAAGCTGTTTGATAATTATTATTATTTTTTTAAATTTTTAAATGACGTATTGCGGGATTCTGGGAGTGTTCTCCCCAAATCCACCCCTGCGGCGGTTATCACTTAAAAGTAGGGCATCCAAATTATAATTTTTTTGTGGGAGCAAAGATACCATTAAGTCTTTGGCTCTTTAGGTCCTCTTATTATCTCTTTAAAACATGTTCTCGCACATTATGTTCTCACCTAAAACCGGGAGCCTCCCTTGCAAGGGTGTGAAACCGCTTAAGGGTTACTATGGAGTAAACTCTTACTTTTACTGCCTTGGAGTAAACTGGTAAACTGAAGAGGCAGATGAGATGGACAAATTGGATCCGAGCTGTTGGACTGGGGAATAGGATCAACATGGTTAAAAAAAAAAAAGGTTAAAGTCAATAGTGCCATCCAGAGAGCAGCTGTAGTAGTAGTAGTAGTTGGCAAATAAGCCAAGTTAAGTGGTTGAAACCTGAGCAAGTGTTCTCTCTCTGGAAAGCAGACAATAGCAGCTAACCTTAGCTTGAGAAACTTAGCTCATGTTGCTGGAATATATTTATTCTTTAACCATCTTTTTAACGTGCTAAAATATACATATATCAGGATTTTGAAAACTTTTCAAAACTATAGGGCAACCCCCAATTTCTTAAAATTGCAACATAAAAGCTGAGCGTGACTTACAGATGGTTCTTCAGAGACCACTCCGTTTCCACAGCCCTGAGTGAGGAGCGCTTGCGATGGGTCCTTGTAGTTGTAACTGCCACAACGTCCCCAGGATCATGTGATTGTAATTCAGGCAGTTGAAAAACATCTTGCAATTACAGTGCAGTATTCACGGGCACGTGACTAGGATTGCCCATTTGTGGGGAAATATAAACCAGGAAGCTGGCAGGAGATTGGTAATGGTTGTGGGATGGTGCTGTGACTCTGGGAGAGTCACACTTTACAGCTGTTG
Source organism: Pseudonaja textilis (assembly GCF_049901715.1). Taxonomy (NCBI): domain Eukaryota; kingdom Metazoa; phylum Chordata; class Lepidosauria; order Squamata; family Elapidae; genus Pseudonaja; species Pseudonaja textilis. The sequence continues at coordinate 16,147,323 of NC_141994.1, read as the reverse complement.
ATTAGTGAAAGTTGCAACTCTAAATTACAATTGTTAAGTGATGGTTATCTGTATATAATAAACAGATTTATATCCATTTGCAGAAGAGCTGTGATTATTGGTTTATCTGGGTTTATTTATTTACCTGCCTGTTTGTAAAATGTATAAATCTGTAATTTTAGAAAAGAAAATACTAGCCCCAGGCACATATTTTACTAGACAGTGCTTAATTGAGACAATATTCAGTCTGAAAATCTCTTGAGTTCGGAGCTGAAAATGGAAATTAGAAAAGTTTACTAAAGACAGTTACAGAAGATGTTTTATCATTTTTACCTATCTCAGACTAATGGAGAGGCAAAGATGCTTCTGGGCAAGATTTAACACTGACATCTTTCATATAAATATTGATTCTCATAATAGGGTTATGCCAAAGATGTTAAAGCATAAAGAAATACCTGAACGTTCTCCTTGTAAGAACATAGCATTCATTCCTTAGTGTCTTAAGACTAGGTAAAAAGTCACCTTGATCGTTTTCAATTTAGAATGTTCTAGAAATTGTACAGTTTAGCTTTCTGAATACACGAGATCCTAGGTGCTTTCTGAGCTTGGTACTTTTCTTGCAGATGTTTCCTTACAAATTACATGATGCCATCAGTGCACTTCTGAACATGTTTTCAAAAGTTGTTTTTTTTTTACAGGTTGTTGAGAGCTGCGTTGCGGCTGCTGGATTCAGCATTGGAGAATATGCTGCTCTTGTTTTTGCGGGAGCCATGGATTATGCAGAAGGTATAAAGCAAGCATCAATATACAGAAATATTTTATTTTAACATTGGGATGCACAATTTTTGTTTAGCTGAAAGCTACACCAGCCTGAACAAGATTTTGGCATTGAAATAAATATGTGCCTTAAAGGAATGCAAATTCCTCATGAGGAATAAAAAATTTCATTATAATTCTGAAATATAAAAATATGTAACTAAAATATTTTGATTAGCAAAAATAAAAAGGTGGCAGAATGAGTGAGGTGATAACAATAGTATCCATTGTACCTTAGGCAACAGTATCAAGAGGGTACTGGAACTCCCATATATCTTGCCAGATTACTATGGTTTAATATATCTGTGATATATGTTGATTCACATATTTCTGTTCATTTTACAAATTAGTAAAGTACAACAATCCTGATTTTACTTTTTCCAAGAATTTCAAAATGGAATTTCTTATTTAATAAAGTTAAATAACAAAAGTTACTTATGATTACTTTTGTTGAAATGTGAAACTTATTGCAGAATTCATTTGGATGAAAAAAGCAGATGTAGAAGTGCCTCTTTGAAGCACAGGAATTATAGTTCATAGACGTTACACAGTATATTCATGGAACCTTGCATCCATTTGGTACATTTGAAATATGTTATATATGCATTTATTTTCAGTACAGTGTGCACTTTTGCAAAAAATATTGAATATATATTGTGTTAATATATTGAAAGCACTGATCTTCACAAGCAGTTCTTGTGAAATTTTAAATTTAAAGGATCAAGTGAAATATTCAGTGCAGATTTCTAATAAAAAGTAACTCAGATTGGCCGTTCTATTAAATTATGGTCTACAGCAGGGGTGTCAAACTCACATCACATTGTCATGTGACATATTGGGACTTTTTTCCTCTTCACTAAACCGGATGTGGGTGTGGTCAGCACATGACACATCCGGCCCAGGAGTTTGATAGCCCTGGTCTATGGTAATCCATGATGTAAGCTTTTAAACATAAAGCTAATCATCTTTTTTTGCTTTATCTTCTCATCACTTGGCTCATCGCTTCACCTCCAAAATTCAGTTACATTTGAAATAAAAATACATTTGTTTCACTGTTCGTTTTGCCCAGTCAGAAGTTATGCCTGCAAAGCCTCCTTTTAATTACTGGTTTTGTTTGTCAAATTCTAAATAATAAGTAGAAAACTATAACTTATGCAAGGGGGCATTATTTCATATCATAATTTCAATTTCCTTTACCATGGTTTGGTTTTCTCAAGTTGCTTCTATGTACATAAGGGTATTCAGGTAACATGTCGGGGCTGCCAATGAAACAGGTTGGGTATCTTTGCTGGGAAAGCCTCAGAACAACTTCCTCAGTACTTTGAAGAGAGATGCTTTGGTTGTGCCAGAATTTCTTGCAAAATATCCTTGAAATGTTTTGCACAGCTGCAACAATTGATAACCAAAGTGAAAGTTGGAGGAAATGTGGTACTGAAAGTAACCCTGAACAAAACATACTTTGTGTCTTAGGGAGTTGGATTAGGTGGTTTTTAAGATTCTTTTAATTCCTTATTTACTTACTATGATTTGGGGAAGGGTTCCCTTTACTTACATTTAACAGTGGAACAGTTTGCTGTCAGAAGGTGTGGGTGCTTCATCAGTGGAGGTTTTTAAGAAGAGACTGGACAGTCACTTGTTGAAATGATATAGAGTCTCCTGCTTGAGCAGGGGGTTGGACTAGAAGACCTCCAAGGTCCCTTCCAGCTCTACTCTGGTTGATTATTGATTTTCCTTTAATTATATTTAATGTCCTTGGATCTTTCTTCCAAAAGATGCATTGTAGTCCTGTTTTCCAACCAGCATGACGTGGAGCCCTCCAACTAATGAAACCTGTGTTTGCATATCCCAAAGATACTTTTCCCCCCAAAAAGGCAGCTGTACTTTCTTGTCCGCCCCCCACTTGAAAACATGTTCTGAACTGAAGAAGCTTTTTGGATGAGAAACAAAATGTTTTTAAAAAAAAAAAACAAACCCAAGAATTTCCAGGTGCCTTTTGGAAAAAACACTTTGGGACAACCATGACCTGGATGATAGAAAATCTACATAGACACTGGGCTTGCATACTTTGTGGCTCACTTCGAGGTGATTTGCCAAAGTATGTCTATGAATCTGCAATGCACAGTACAAAAAGTTGTATCTGTTTCAAATACAACTTTGGCTCATGTGGAACACTGTAAACTCTACTGAGCCTTAGCAGAACTTTACAGATGTTACAATATAGACAACTGTAATCCCATATCTTCTGTATTCTATGGTAGCCAAATGCAACATGAAAAGGATTCCCCAGAGGTTTTAAAGTTGGTAATTTCCAGCGCTTTTCTTTATAAGACCCCACTACATTGTTATCAATATGTTTTCTTAACTATCATATAAAGATGCAATTTTAAAAACTATTTTAATTTCAATTTTGAAAACTACCCATTTTAAATACCCTATTCTATATGACAGATAGTGTTGTTTCATACTGATGCTGTAAAAAGCATCACTGTTTAAATTCACAATATATTACATAACCATTACATAACTATGAATACAATATAGAAGAAATGCATAAGATTATATCATTTGCTTTTCTCTCCCAATGACCACAGTAGTGTGGGTCCTTGTAGTTGTGACTGAGTAAACGTGTTTTAGGTTTTCTACTGCTACAGCCATTTTTGCTCTGTAGCAACAATCTCAAGCTTGGGTAAGCCTCTATAGATATTTTTTCGTTTCTGTAGCCCTGTATGCTGTCAAGACACGGGCTGAAGCCATGCAAGAGGCGTCCGAAATCATACCAAGTGGAATGCTCTCCGTTATTGGCCGAAGAGATTCAGATTATAAAACTGCTTGTTTGGAAGCTCTTGAATACTGCAAGACAGAAGGCATAGAAGATCCTGTATGTGAAGTTTCAAACTACTTGTTTCCAGACAGCAGGGTCATTGCAGGACACATACAGGTATTATGAAACAAACAATTGTAGTTGACGTTGTAAAGAAAACTCTGAGAACAAGTCATCTTCCCCAGCCTGAGATACTCTAGTTGCATTAATTATTAATTGCAATAATAATAATTACTGCAATGTAAACACTAATATAAAATATATACAGGTAGTCCTCATCTTACGACAGTATACTTAGCGGCACTGAAAAAAGTGACTTAGGACCATCACATCATCCCCATGTCATGTGATTTACATTTGGATGCTTGGCAAGTGGTTTATATTTACGAAGGTTGCAGTGTCCCAGGGTCATGTGATCCCCTTTTGTGACCTTCTGACAAGCAAAGTCCATGGGGAAGCCAGATTCACTTAACAGCCGGGTTATTTATTTAACAACTGCAGTGATCCACTTAACAAGTGTGGCAAAAAAAGTCATGAAATGGGGCAAAACTCAACACATTTCTCACTGAGTAACATAAATTTTGGGCTCAGTTGTGCTTGTAAGTTGAGGACTATCTGCATATTATAGTTTATAAATATTTTAATATACTTACATATTATATAAATATGAATCATAATTATTACAATAAGTAATTACAATAATTGATTAGTTGCATTAATTAAAAGCTCTGATTGCATGCCAAAACAATTAGACACAAAATATTTTCCCCCCTCATGCCATCACTCTGCTGAGCACCAAATTCCCACAGCACTGTGTTATGTTTAAGGATATTTACTCATGTAGTAGGGCTGTATTACTGTTATTCTTTTCATCTTTCGTATTACTTTCTACTGTTGGTATCTCATATTACTTGGAATGCACATTGAAAGCTTATGCACCGGAGACAAATTCCTTGTGTGTCCAATCAGTGGCCAGTAAAGAATATTGTATATTGTAAATGAGTTGGACTGTAATGCACTGTCCTGCTGGCAGGCTGGATGGATTTGTTAATTGGGGAGACCTAGCATCGCAGACACAAGTGCTGGGCTGACTTCATCATTTTGGAAAAACCAGTTGTCTTTACATTTGAAATACTTCCCCTCTCCTCAATATATTTAGCATGCTAATGATTTAAAAAGAAACATAAAGTAATGACAGTAGCTAAATATGACATAGCTCATATTTGACAGGATGTTTATAGGGAAGCCTCCTTTTTTCGACAAAATCTAACTTTAAATTAAGTCAGGAATATTTATTTTAAAGGGTTTAGTTTTGCCCCAGACATCATACAAAATCATTCCGTGGTGCTTGGTACTTAGAAAGATTGATGGTCCCTTAAACAACAATGAAGAGCTATGGGCAGTTCTTGGATTACAACCACTCATTCAACAACTGTTCAGAGTTACTGTGGCACTGTGCAAGAGGGACTTAGCACCAGGCCACAAAGTTACTGCTGTTGCAGCATCCCCACAGTCGCACAATCCTTATTTGGGACTTGGCAATTCGCTCACAATTACAATGTCCCAGCGTCCTGCAGTCATACGATTGATATTTGTGACCTTCCCTGTCAATTTCCCAGAAGCAAAGTCAATGGGGAAGCCAGCAGGAGGTTGCAAGTCATTCCCACCTCTGTGGCACTCGTGCATTCTCCTATGCACCATTTCCCAACAGCAATAGCACTTATATACTGCTTCATAGTGCTTTACAGCCCTCTGTAAGAGGTTTTACAAAGTCAGCCTATTGCCCCCAACAATCTGGGTCCTCATTTTACCCACCTCAGAAGAATGGAAGGCTGAGTCAACCTTGAGCCTGGTGAGATTTGAACTGCCAAACTACAGGCAGCCTGCGTCACCACAGCTCCTGTTCAACTGATCAACATTCCATAGTTCCTACCGGTGGTACTCACTCCACCTGCCTGCAGCGCTACCCTGCTTGCCTGCTGCCTCTTCCCATGACATGGTTATGTGAGGTCCTCAGTTAACAGCTTGTGTGGTCCCTGGGTTTCATTGACAGTCAGGATTGTTAGGATTGCCAGCAATAGGAGATGCAGTCTCATGACATCATGCATCACAAAGTATCCAGACTACATTTAAACCTATTTTAATGCAATGCTGGGAATTACTTGCATTCTCAGCCAGAACTAATTGTAAACAGTTCCCCCAGATAAGAGCACACCGTTCAGTGCTGTAGAAAAAACAGAAGTCCAATTATAATATAAACCAACCAAAGTTCACAGAGCTTCAAGAAGGACTCGGAAACTATTGAACCACTTTGCTTCCTGCATAGCGTTTGTCATTGAGGTCTGACTTTTATCCCTTATGGGAGGGGCAATCACCTCCCAGCCTTATTCCTGAGTCTCCCCTTCTGCTTCAGCTGCTCTCATCTTCCAGCAGCTCTGCGCTCACGTGCACTGGGAACAGGCTCCCCTGGGTCCTCCGCTTCACTGCTGCCAGACTCCGAAGGCAGCACCCCACTCCCAGATGGTCCTGGCCCCATCCCTGCATCGGACGCAGGACCCACGTCCGAGTCCTCTCCAGACTCTCTGCCTGGTCTCCTTTCTTCCTCCATTGCCGTCTGTACCGGCTGCCGGCAAACCACAAACAGAAACATCTGTTTTTGTTGTTTTTCTTGGATCACATTTCATCAGTGTGCAGCTATTCAAAATTCTTTAAAATGTGTGAAGTATACTAAAGCAGTTCTAGACGAGTGAAATAATTCTTTTTTCTTTTTTAATCGTAGGCTTTGGAATTTCTACAGAAAAATTCAAAGAAATTCTCATTTGCACGTGTAAAAATGCTACCTGTGAGTGGTGCTTTTCATACGCGACTAATGAAATCAGCAATGCAACCTTTATCCGAAGCTCTTGAATCAGTCAGCATCCAAGAACCCCTCATCTCTGTCTATTCAAATGTGGATAGCAAGAAATACAGGCAGCCAGAACAGATTCAGCATTGTTTAGTGGAACAATTGGTTTCGCCAGTGAAATGGGAGCAAATAATGCACACAATCTATGAAAGGAATAAAGGAAAAAAGTTTCCTTATACATATGAAGTGGGACCTGGAAAACAGTTAGGTGCAATTCTAAGAAGTTGCAATTTAAAGGCCTCAAAATATTACAGTAACATTGAGGTTTCTGAAGGTGAAACAAATGAAGAAACGTAGAGATCCTTGCAAGAAATGGAAGATAATTTGCTGCCTGCATAACTTCTTTGCACAGGTTTATTGTCATGTCTGGAGCAAAAGTATTCTCCACTGTATTTCTGAGCCTTTCATCAAATTAACGCATTCAAGTGCCTTGCAGGTATTTGATATGTACCTATTTAACAGGCCTAATCCCCCTCACCTAGTTGTCCTAGTGGCACAAGTGAAGAGTAAAAACTACATTTGCAGTCTGCCTGACTTGATGGAGCCTTTTCTTCCACCCGAATACAATGTAAGCTTATATGACAACGCCAATATGTAGAGCTAGTCTGGTTGCACTCCTTTGCCAATCCAGAATCAGTTTCACAAGGTTGTCTGTAATGTGGCTCCCTGACCTGTATATTTCATGAGGATAATGAGGTGTTCTGGCATTCCCATTTTTCTGAGCATATTCCTCAGATTGACACACTAAAAAGACCTATAATCAATGAAGCACATAATGATTTCTTTGGAGTATTCTTTAGCTTATCAGCTTTCCAGGGTACATCAGCAACAATGTTCTTAAGTTCTTTCTAAAGCCAGCTTGAATGAAACTATCATAATTGTTCATTGGTTGGATATTTTCCTTGCTGTTAGTATGCTTATATTTTTATGATGATTTGAATAACATGGAAACCTATTTGATCAGAAGCCCTACGAGAACAGAATAAATGCTCTTGTGTGCATATCAGGGCCATTATCTTTAATGAGGTCAGGCAGTAAATAATCCAGTTGTCCAGATTATTGTGTCACTGAAATACTTTATGTCAGGCTGAGGAAAATGCAGCCAAGAGAAAGCAATTTATAAGTGGAAGTGTCTGATTATATCAAAAGGGCACACCTATCAATAAATGTGTTATTCTTCACACGTTTGTGTATTTGATCATTGTTTATATATATGGTATGGCAGCCACTTGTACTTTCTGAATGAAGCCCAGTTAAACATAGTTTTTATGTGCTGTATTTGCCTTGTTCTGGAGTCATAATTTTGAATTATTTGTGGAATTTATACCTGTGTCATGGAAGCAAGCATTTCTTCTTGAATTGATGCAGCATTGATCTCTCTGCCTATAACAACAACAAAATCATACTCCTAGTTGAAAACACAGCTCAAGGATGAAAATTTCCTTTCTGCAATATTGCCTAGAAAGACAGCCAATACATCTAAAGAATTATAAATGGAACATTAGTTTTATTTTTCAGTTGGTAAGATTACAAATTGCTTTAGATATTTTATACTTCAAATATAATGTAAAAGGATGCCCAGCATTCCTTCTATCATCTTTTTAATACATAAAATCTCTCCATGAAGTAGACATCTAATAAATGTATAAAAGGCAGATATGAATTAACCCTACAGGCATATATTAAAACAGGACATTCAGGTAGTTACCCAGCAACAAACCCATATTAATTATGTTTTTAAAAATACAAAAAGCAGCAGTGACCCAGCACTACCCTATGCTTTATTAAATAGAAAAAGAAGAGCTTTTGATAGGCAACTTTAAAAAATGCAAACAAAATCAATGCCACCTCCAGGGTGAGTTGCAATTCGGTCAATGTCCAGCAGTGACCATCAATGGGAATTCAGGGTCAGTTCTGCAGCTCATGCAGCCACCAGGTGAAAGCTGCCATCAGGAGGGCCGGCCCCCATTTCTGGAATGCACAATTCAGGGGAATCCAAACAAGCTAGTTGTGGGGAGAATAAAGAATTTGATTAAGAATTGTTAAAAGATACAAACGAAAGGGGAATGATAATCAGTACAGCATATTCAATGAGTTTTAGTGGAAGAGCATGTTGGAAGAAAAATTTAAATTTTTAATGAGTATACAAGAGTAGGACAGTTCTTGCCTCAGGTCACAAAGCCTTCTAAATAGGTCTAGCTTTTAGAACAATGGTGTGTAAAACTTTAATTTGGCTTTTAGGAATTTATACCTCCAACTATTATTACTAGACAACCTGTGACACCTTGGGTCTCCATTTCAAAGGTATTTCCTACCAGATGTCTCAATATATCAACAATGGCAGAATTTCTAATGTATTTCAAAAGTTCTTTAAAATTCAGGGAGCCTTCAACTTAAAACCTTTCATTTAGTGACTGTTCAAAGTTACAACGGCACTGAAAAAAGTGACTTATGGCCATTTTCCACACTTACGATCCTTACAGCACCTCCATGGTCACATGATTTATAATTTGGATGCTTGACCACTGATTCATATTTATGACGGTTGCAATGTCCCGAGATCATGGGATCACCTTTTGCAGCCATTTGACAAAGTCAGTGGGGAAACCAGATTCATTTAATGACCATGTTATTAATTTAACTGCTGCAGTGATTCAGTTAACAAATACGGCAAGAAAAGTCGCAAAATGGGGCAAAACTCACTTAACAAATTTCTCACTTAGCAATATAAATGTTGGGCTTAATTGTGGTTGTAAGTCGAGGATTACCTGTATTCAAAAGATGTATCTGCCTTGAACGTCAAACATCAGATGACCACAGGTAATGTTTTAAGATATGCCATAAATGCTTTACGATAATTTTATGTCACAAATACTTCATAAAATTTGCCAAATTTCAATTCCATGGGAGTCATAGGTCCCAGATTTTGGGTACATTCTGTAAGTTAGCCCATTTGAAGTACCCTGGTCCAAAATACTTTGTCCTAGGATGCACCGTTTCACCCATTTAAAAGTTACAGGCTTTTTAGTAATGTATAGGTTATCCAATTTATTATCTTATCTACCACCAGCTGGAAGGCAGTGTGTTATCACTCAGAATATGGGAGGGTTTTGCACCTTCATCAAGAGCTATCTATGTCTTTCCACACCAAGCAATGAGGAACAGAATAGAAACAATTGCATTATAAGAAATAAAAACTCTTCTGCTAATTTAGTTGCCTCACTGTTTAACAGTAAAATTATGACTGCAATAATAAAAGTAAATGAAATTTACCCAGACATAGTCAATTAACTTCTTTCTCCAGCTCTTGTCCAAAGAATTCCCAACCGTTTTCATGACATTTTTGCCCCAAAACCGAGTCTGGAAAACACAGGCCACCATTCTATTTAAAAGGAAACAAAACAATTATTAAAATATAATGGTTCTTATAAGCAGTAAGCAAACAATAAATAGGTTTTACTAAAACAAACATCTGGCGTGATAGCAAGGTCCTTTGCAAGTGTGTTCACGTGTGTAAAATGGAGCAGATTCTTGATCATTCCAATTGAGCCTACCAAGTTGATGTAGTTGACCCCACCAATCTCTTCTACAGATACCTTCAAATAGTAATAAAAAGTGGGCAGGTTTCTACTCTCCAACTGACTTAAGAAGTAGATTCCCAGTTTCCTAACAGTCAAGATTTATTAAGGTTTTCAAACCTGGACATTTCAAAGCCCAAATTGACATTCTCAACCAATCAAACACCCATCATCTGGAGTAGTGCTCTATGCTATTATATATACAGTATTAAATTCAGTATTCTCAACTAATGGAATCCTGTCAAGGCCAGGGGGAAGAAGATTATTCCAAATGCACCAATCCATTTTTGTTACAGAAAGACACTGCACTTTTCATTTTTATTAAGTTATGAAACTGGCATATCCGGGCCTTGTTTGGATGCCTCCATTACATTAACTGACTGATGTATTTTGGGAAACAGGACAAAAGCTAGTATTTGGAAAAGAGACTACTAAAAAACATCTATGTTGTACGCTGGATTGGGAAATAAATAGTTCTGGAAGAAGATAGTGGCAAATACATCTACATTTCTGCATGGCTATCCCTATACATTTAGCAGGAGTCAATGTCCATTTCATTCTGTAGGTAGAGGTAGTTCTCAACATACAACCATTCATTTAGTGACCAAAGTTACAGCTGCACTGAAAAAAGTGACTTATGACCCCTTTTCTCACTTATAATTATTGTGATATCAAGACTTTTTGGAAACATGCAATCTTTAGTTGAAATGTTTTTTTAAGAAAAGTTTGATGAGATGATAACAGCCATTGAAAATATTCAGAAGCATTCAGCTTTGGATAAATTAGATTCACAAAAGGAATCAGGTTTGAAAGTTGCAGTCCAAAGAGATAGAGCTGACTGCATACGTCTCTTTGAAGTTCGAGCCTGCATTCTTTCACAATACCAGAAGGCTGTCTGAATGGAGAAGTGACAAATCGTTTTTTCCTAAGAGGACTGAGGGAGATTGGAGAATGGATTTGTTACACTTAACTGGAAACCACTTCTATTTGGACCTTGTTGGGAAGATAGACTGACTATGGAGAGTGGATTTATTATACTTAATTAGATAACAATTGATAAGCGATGCCATTAAGAAACAAACATGTGTATTTGATTAAGGACAAATGACTCTTAATTCTTGGGATGATTTGGGATAGATAAGATGCTGTATTAAATTTTCTGAGTTGATAACAATAACAGTTTGTTAAAGGGTTTTGAAACTAATCTTATTTTTTTTATTATAATCATTTTTCCTGTTAACTATTTTGTCATTAATATAGTGTATAGAAGACAGGACAATAATTTGCAAATAGATTTACCAGTTTAAAAATTAGGGGGACGGGGGGCAACCAATATTGTAGTAATGTATTAATCACTATTCAAGTAGACAGGAAAATATGTATACATGTGTTGGTTTTCTGTTCTTTCCGATGAACTTTTTTAATGCCTTGATGGTTTGTGGGGTTTTTTTGTTTTTTGTTTTAATTTTTTAGAGTTTTGTATTTTAACTTTCTTTTGAATAAAATAAAAATAGATTTTTTTAAGAAAGGAACTAAGCATAGGCCCCTTTTTTCAATCTTGCACTCTTTTTTTGTTATTTGTGCCAAAGTATTTCAGGTTTTTGATACCGAGATGTATTACAGCCCAAAATACACGATTAAAAACAAAATACCAAAATTAAAATCTTCAGAGAAGATGAGGCAAAAATGGTAATATTTGCTCTCTTAGTTTATCATGATATTGTTAATTATGATTTATCCCAGTTGCTCTATTTTTTATTAAAATTTTACTAGGTGTCAGCACATTACATATGTGTAATAGGATGTAAATAGTCTCTCAATTAGATATCCTACTTTTCACAGAATAATACAGACATGCATTTGTGGCATCATGGTCAAGATGTGTCAAGATTCAGCATTATTATCCAGAACTTTAAACTATGTGGGGGGGGCCAGGCTAAGGTGAGTAAACAATTCTTCCTTTATCTTACTGAAACCACTGCTTCCATGTGAGATAATCAACTAAGTATATGATAAATCAATAAATTTTTAAGTGTCAAGGTCTCTGTTGTTTGTAATTGCAAGATTGTTTTAAAGGAAAGTTAAGATATCATTCAGAAATAATTTCCCAATCATATTATTGTTGTTTTTCTAAATATACAATCATTAGAATATGGAAAATTACCCTTTAGCAAGTTGAAATAATGGATCTTCCAGTTTTCCACTGTATCTCCTGTTACACTCATCTCCAATTATTGCAAGCTGGTGACCAACTTGGATTATAGATCTAAAAAAAATGAATATATAAAGGTCAAATGGCCCAAAACCAATCTGAGACAATGTATGATGGTGTTTGGATATTTCCTGCTGAGGTGATCCAAGGATCAGTCTGCAGACCTGTCAAGCTGCAGTGGTGTGTTTAATTTTAAATTCTATTACAATCATCAACTAAAGATCTAATAGCATAATCAATGGAATTGGTTGCCTCTGGCGTGTTTTCTCTATCACTGGAGATTTTCAAACAGACTGGACAAGTATTTTCTTGGAATGGTGTTAGGCTCCTGCCTTAAGCAGGTGTTGGACTACAATGCTTCTGAGGTACCTTCCAGCATTATGATTCTATGTTAACACAGAAACAATGAGCAGCAAACACAGGAGCTGTTTCTGTGCTGTGGCTGCCCACGACAATAACTTCCTACAACTCACCCTGCTGCTACCAGCCAGCTGACATAGGTGCCTAGAAACTAGGCAGAGGTGGTATTCAGCAGGTTCTGACCAGTTCTGGAGAACTGGTAGCGGAAATGTTGAGTAGTTCAGAGAACTGGCAAATACCACCTCTGACTGGCCCCGCCCTCATCTATTCTCTGCCTCCCATTAAGTCCCAGCTGATTGGCTGGGTCTTCTTTTGTTGCCCTGCACAGGAGAACGGAGCTGGAAAGCAGGTTAGTGGGGTGGAGTGGGAGGGGATGGGGATTTTGCAGTATCCTTCCCCTGCCACACCCACTGAGTCATGCCCACCAAGCCACACCACGCCCACCAAGCCACGCGCACAGAACCGATAGTAAAATTTTTTTAATCCCACCACTAAAACTAGGGCATGGTTCTACTTTGTACTGTTTTGCCCAGGGCCTAGGATGCCTTGAAAAACTGTGACGACCGGTCAATCGAAATATGCAATACCTGACATTCATTTCCACTTGCTCTGTAAATTCTGTTATGAACACAGATCTTTTGGGTGGCTCCTCTTTCAAAACTGCATTCATTTCTTTGAAGGTAGAGAGAAAAAAGTGTCTGGAGACCTGTCCTGTCTGAGCTGTAGTTATATCTGCCTGAAGAAAACACAAGAAAATCAATGTATGTTCATTTTGTCTGAAATGGTATAGGGTTTCCTGACTGAGCAGGGTTTGGACTAGAAGACTTCTATTCTATTCTATTCTATTCTATTCTATTCTATTCTATTCTATTCTATTCTATTCTATTCTATTCTATTCCATTCCATTCCATTCCATTCCATTCCATTCCATTCCATCCAGAGGTTGGATTCTACTGGTTCTGTCTGGCTCTCTAGAACTGGTAGCTCTGAAGAGCAGCAGACATAGAACTGGTTCTGTATCTGCTGCTGTTTTGGCCCACCCGACAGCCCAGGCTCTTACCTAACCTTTATTTCCTGCTTTTTCAACCTCAGCTACTTTACGCGGCACAGCTGCGGTTGAAAAAGCAGGAAAAAGTGCTTTTTCAAACGCTGTGCACTCGCACACAGCGCTGCTCAGCTGTCCAGGCAGCAAGCTGATGATATTATGCATGCGCGCACAGCATGCGTCAGGCGTGCGTGCGTGCATGCAAAACGTAAAATCATCGAACCGGTCTGATCCCATCCCATTCTATTTTCCATCCTAGTTTGGCTGCCTGCAATTTGGCAGTTCAAATCCCACCAGGCTCAAGGTTGACTCAGCCTTCCATCCTTCCGAGGTGGGTAAAATGAGGACACAGATTGTTGGGGGCAATATGGTGACTCTGTAAACCGCTTAGAGAGGGCTGTAAAGCACTATAAAGTGGTATATAAGTCTAAGTGCTATTGCTATATTCCTGTTTCTACTACAGAGTAAACCCTCTGTAGTAGAAATAGGAAAAAAACAATTAACAAGGACTCATTTATTTTTTTTGCTTAGCTACAGAACTGAATTTTACAAAACAGATATACTGTAAGTTGTTGTCAGTGGGTAATATTTACTGGGTAGATATTCTACAGATCTATGGTAAAACATTCTTTCCTCTTCGCTTTAGCGTCTTTCTGTTTGATGCAGCCCCGCCTTAATCCATTTTCCTTTTGGTGATTAAGTGTATTTTGTTAACACAATGGCTAACCTTGAACAACAGGTTGTACAAATAATTATTTGAGATACATTTCATATTGTTGGCAAAACTAATAGATTACTTATCTAGGTGAATGGAACTCTGCTTTTAAAAATGCAACACTATCCAAATGTTCTGCATATCCTAGACTATAGAGGCACCTTATTCTGAGCAATTGGGTTTTGATTGAAGAGGATCCCTCGAAGCCTGACGTAGAGAATGATCTCAGTGACACCAGAATGTGTTCTTCATTAATTTTTTTCTCTCTTTCAATTATTACAAGTAACATTTGCCATGGCTGAACCCTAAATACCAAGCAAAATAAAGGCTACTGGGGGGTGGGGAGAATAGACGGTGGCACTCCTAAACTGACCTGGGCTGCTCTTTAAAAAATAAAGCAAGACTGGACTTAATTAATTTTGGGATAGGAAACTACTAAAAATCCTATGATGTTGCTGAGAAGTTGAAAAAATATCAAGTTTCATGCAAGGAGGGCTTTACTTTTTTAATATGGGGAATGAATAATGGGAGAAATTTTACACTAGTTTGGGGAGAGTAAAACAATTCTGCAAAATACTCATAATTTTTTTTCTTCTGCTTAATGAATTTGATCTACACTGCACAACCCCAAATACAGTATGCTTACCCAGGAAAATAAATGTAGATGATCTTTAAGCATGCCCAAGCTTCTTTTTCTATTGGACTTACTTCTCTTTCTAATTATACATCTGTGATCCAAGGAAAGTGGTTATAATCATTATGTTTTAATCAGTATTTAAAAGTAAAGCAAATTTTTGTCCAAAGCAACTATTTTGTCATAGCCATAGTTTAATAACAAATGGTTGGCCTATGTTTACATCACCAATATAAACCATGACCTTAGGTATACATACAATTATATATACCTATAATATATATACGTATAATATATGTAAAGTACTGAGAATTATGCAAATAGATATTTAGATATAAATATTAATTTATACTTATTAATAATGAGTATCCACCAGGACTCTGACTAGATTAAGGAGCATTTATAAACTGAAAATGACAAACAGGCAATTATTTCCATAAAGTTTGCAATGTGTGTGTTTGTTGTGTGTGTATGTGTGTTGCTTATTTGTGTCTGTGTATAACACACACACAAGAATAACAGGATACTTTACAAAACATAGGCAGTGTTCACATTCAAGTTTTTTAGATTTAAAAAAATAAGGATACAACTCTCATTAAAAAAATCTGCCTCATTTGATAATTCCAGTGGAAAAAAATCTGGTATGAAACCATTTTATATACCGTAAATGTTATTTAACTATGTCAAAAGAACAATAAACATATAATAGTAAAAGGATATACATTAACTATAGAACTGTATAATAGTTCTATAAAACAGTAAAGAATAACACATGCACGCTATTCAGGAATGAAGCATGTAAACATGGAATTACAGAACAAAATTCCAAGGGAAATTACATCTCATCTTTCATGTTATAAATACCATCCCTTTAAAACTAGTACTTTATAAAGTAAAATAATAAAACAATATAGTAACAACAAAGTGATGGACTGGCTTCACTTAAATATTCTTTTCCTCTTGCCTTTGTGACAATTTAGGTTAGTTGCCCAGGTTGATCAAGAGTACATTTCGAGAAGCAATAAATAAAATACCAAATAGGTATACTCATGTAATCACTACACTCACACATAATATTAAAAGCCAAAAAGCTATCTCAGGGTAAAACAAGCTACTGAATCTGCCACAGGGAACCAAGTTTACCATACATGGCCCTGGCTCCCCCCGCACCCGCCAGTCAAGGGGATCTAGAAAATGAGGCAGGATCTGTGCTTGGTTTTTAATGGATCCATTCTCTCATTTGGACATCATGTCAACAAAACTAGCAAGGCTTGAGGCCGATAATAACCTACTAGGACTAAAGTTCACCATGTTTTGTTCATGAGGGGTTCTGGACCTAGTACTATTTAAAAATTATTGTACATAGTTTTGGCAAAACTATAAGGCCAATATCAAAATGTAACGTAATTTTATTCTTGTTCCTTTGAAGACCAGAATTTAAATAAGAAAACATGCTAGTCAAGTAATATGTACATATTCCCCTGAAGTGTAAATATTTATTTTGAAATGTTATCGTCATACCTTTGCAAATCCTAAATTTATTCCATATTGGGAGAAATCCATTATTTTCTCAATCATAACAATAAAAAAAAACTATTTTCTGTTGCTTATTTCCCAGAATATTTCCCAGCTTGTCTTGTTATTTCCCGTGACAACGCCCAAGTCAGTGACCTTGGGACACTGTTTATATTTCAAACAATTCCAAACAAAGATTGAATTTAACTTCAAAACATTTCCCCCTGCAATGAACATTTATGCACTCCCAACTTAGCTCATTCCTCTACTCCTAATTTTTGCAATGCAAATCGTCCTGGCTACTGGATAAAGAAGTGGCATAAAATGTGGAGCCTGGCCATATGTACACCATTCAAATCTTTTTGATAGTCTCCAGAATCCTTTGCCAACCAAATGGGACCCCAAAAAATTGAGTGTGGAAAGTTTTAAAAGGTAGACATGAGCCTCAAAAATATTTAGAACACTCATTTCTCCTTTTAATACTTATGAAACCTCCTGATAGACAGAATGGGACAATTGGTTGCAGCCACATGGTTGCAGCCACTTCACCCTGAACACTTCTGCTGACCCACCGCGGCCGTTCATCCTTGACTGCCCTTCCCCAGCGCTCCTCCCTGTTCACCCACATTCCTGCCCACATTTCCTTGTCCCGGATGATTTGTCGAGGGACACTTGTCCCCAGACATTTCACAGTGCAGGACAATTAGCCACATATCATGCATCTAATGGGAAGGCCTCTGCCTTCCCATTAGATGCAGTCCCACCCGCTCGGCTTCCTGAAGTGCTTGAATTCCTTCTCCGCCATTTGGGGTGGGCTACAGATGGGGTGAGCTACAGATGGGGTGAAGGAGAGACTTTCTTCACATTTCGCAGGCTCTTCATCCAGCATGGGGATGGGATGGGGGCATGGATAAGGGAGAAAACGTTATGGAGAATCGGGATTGGAGGACTCTGTGCTCTTCGCTGAGAAGCGGGTCTTGGGTGGGAGGCTGTGGACATCTGAGGTGGGCAGGCATCAGTGAGGCAGGAGCAAGAAGATGCACAGTAGTTCCTTTAATTGTCCCCACTGAAGCTCTTTTCCCCTTTTCCCAACTCTGGTTGCAGCAGCAGGGGTGTCTGGAAAGAGGGTGAGTATCTAAAGCAGGTGGAAGACTTGGGACAGCTTATGGAAGGGGTGTCAAACTCAAGGCCCAGGAGCTGGAGCTGGCCTGTGGAGCGCTTAGATTTGAGCCATGGAGCCTCACTGGAAACAGCAAACACAGTGCTCAGTGAAAATGGAGCTCCGGAGGGCTGTGAACGGCCCACCCAACCTCCATTTTCGGCTGCAACAACCTCCTGAGTCCGTTGCTGGTGAAAATATGCGGCCCTCCCAAGCTCCATTTTTGCTGGCAGAGCACTCAGGCCACCACAGATGCCCTCAAAATGAGTGACGTTGAGCTGGCCATGCCACCCTGGCCACACTGACTCAGCCCCCCCCACACAGGCCAAACACAACCCTGATGCAGCCATCAATGAAATCAAGTTTGACACCCTGGAGTTGACGGGTCCCCGAAGCTGCCTCTGCCCACTGCTGCAATTGGAGTTCTGAAGGGTGAAAGAGCTTGGGAAGTGCTTGGCTTCAGATCATTTAGAGACCTCTCTATCCAGGTCACGCAAAACCTGGCCAAGCCCTCCACCACAATGCCCCACAGTTTTCAGTGCCTGCTTGCTCTCACCCAGCTTCTGCAAGCCTGGGTAAGCCAGCAAGGCTGCAGGCCGGTGAACAAAGGCAGGAAGTGGGGTGGAAGATAGCAGTCCCCCAAACACACCTGGCCAGCAGCAACGGTAGAGGAGGCATGCAGCAACCTAGATGTGACTGCAGCTGCAGTCTTGGGAGTCCAAGGTTTGACTCAGTGGCAGGTGGGGTCATCCGGGAGGAAAGGCAGCTGCCAGCTGAGCCAGACAAATCTCTGCCAGACAGATCTCTGCCTGCCTGGGTAAGCTTGCCAGTGTCCTGGCTAGCTGCCTTAATCGCACCTGGCCCTGCTGCGTTTTACGCGCCATTCCGGTGGCTGCTGCAGCTGCTTTGGTTACTCCCCCAGTGGCCACCTTGGGAAGACAGAGAAGGGTGAGCTGGAAGGTTTGCTTTGCTCGTGGGGCTTTGCTGGGATTTTAGTGGGGCGAAGGAGAGAACCTTCCGGAGGTAGGTGGTGAGGTCGGCTGGCCATGGGGAGGCACTGCGCTGAGTGGTGAGGGACCGTTTGGACTGTGCCCTTGCAAACAAGGGCTGGGTGCGTGTGTCAGAGCAGGCCAGAGAAAGCCAATCCTTAAGGGGTATTTTATTTCCACCCCTCCCCAGCAAGTGAGTCTCATTTTGCATTCACACAACACAGACTGCCCAACAAAGGAGTCTCTTTTGACATTCGCACACCTTTCAAAACTGTTAAGAAGTTCTTCTAAAAGACAAACAACAGATACTGGCTCTCTATTTCTCGTGCTGAAAAAGATCTGATGTCCACTTTTCTTTGATCTATAATCCATGATCAAAAATAAACCTCCCTTCAAAATATTAGATATTTTCATTTCAAACTAAGAAGTGAACACAAGCAACTCAAGACGCAAGGAAGAAAATCCAAATGGGAATACAAACAATGCGAAGCCAAAAACAAAAAAACAAACCTTGACAATTTGTGTCCTTTAATCTCTCTACAGGATATTCTTTGAGCTGGTTAGTCTGACTGGGGCTTTAGAACATCTCTAACTTACTTTAAAGTCTTTTGTTTATGTGGAGAGGATGCAAACTGAACAAGTATTATATTGATTTCTAAATTTTCAAATTTCTTTATAAAAAAGAATACAAAAGCATACAAAATTTACTTTTGAAAATAGTGCAATGTCTTTGCAATCCTGTTTTCAGTGGAAAAAAATACATTTAAGCTAGCAGGATAACTATTAAAAAGGCATGTTACCAATCTCTCAGGTAACCAAAAAAAAAAAAAAAAAAAAGATAGCAGTAAAAGAAACAGCGTTTTACGTCAGTTGACTAGAAAACATATTGCAAAGTGAAGTGAAGTTAGATGAGCCTTAGTGTTGGAGATATAGTTCATAGCCACAACTATTTTTCTTCCTGTTTTCCATCAACAGGTGCACTATACACAGGGCAGCCCTCCTCAATGATTCCCAGGGCAGACTGCATCTTTTGCCACCTGATGGGCCAAAGGATCTCAAAATGGAGTCCCTCTGCCATTTCCCTTTCACTGGCACCAACCTCAGCAAAAGAACTGTATTAATCTATTTAACTCTACAAAAATCTCTCTTGGAAAAAAGTTGTTTTCTTTCCTCTGCTTGTGCTGGATGCAAGCACGCACCTGTCACAGCAGACGTCCTATAAAAAGCATTTCCTTCTTTGCTGGAGGAAAATGTCATGTTTAAGATGGCACCTGTCAAACAGTCTGAGGCATTTTGGTTCGCCCAGCAATTCCATTTAAAAAAAGGTCTTTTTAATTTATTTTTTAAGGGTCAACTTTTCCTAACCAAAAGTTTTCTTCCCTCAAAGGAATGAGTCAAGTCGATGGCGCAGATCCCTAGGTTAATAGCGTACACTATTTATATTCTTGCACTTGGGCATCTTATACGTGCGATGTTTTCAGAACCTGGAAAGTCCTCCCCCATCGCTAGGGCGGAGGCTCTTCGCAAACCTGCACGAATTTCCGTGGGTTGCAATTGTTTAGATGGGGAGGGAAGGGAGGGAGGGCAGGAGGGAGGAAGAAGGGAAGGAAGGAGGGAAGAAGCAAGGAAGGAAGGGGAAGGAAGGAATGAAAAGGGGAAGGAAGGATGGAAAGGGGGAAGGAAGGAGGAAGGAAGGAAGAAGGGAGGGAAGGAGGAAAGAAGGAAGGGGGAAGGAAGGAATGAAAAGGGAAGGAAGGATGGAAAGGGGAAGGAAGGAGGAAGGAAGGAAGGAAAGGAGGGAAGAAGCAAGGGAGGAAGGGGGAAGGAAGGGATGAAAAGAGGAAGGAAGGATGGAAAGAGGGAAGGAAGGTAGAAAGAAGGAAGGGGAAGGAGGGAAGAAGGAAGGAAGGGGGAAAGAAGGAATGAAAGCGGGGAAGGAGGGAGGGATGAAGGAAGGAAGGAAGGAAAGGGGGAAGGAAAGAAGAAGGGAGGTAAGGAGGGAAGAAGCAAGGAAGGAAGGGGGGAGGAAGGAATGAAAGGAGGAAGGAAGGAAAAAGGGAAGGAAGGGTGGAAGGGAGAAAGAAGAGAGGAAGGAAGGAAAGGGGGAAGAAGGGAGGAAGGAAAGCTTTGAACAGAATCCTCAAGGGCTGCACAGCTATTCCAGTGCTCCGTTTTCAGCCCTGCCGATCCCCTTTGCGCCCCGCCGGGACTGGCCCCCAGCCCCATCCCGCCGGCAGCCGCGCGTCTCACCTCAGTCTCCGCTCGACGCCGCCGAGCGCCAGCTGTCCTGCAGCCGCGCCGGAAGAAGAGGACAGGGAGAAGCCAGGCAGCCGACAACCTCGTTAAATCACATTTCGGTGACTGAAAAAGGAGGGAGGGCCGAGCCAAGCCGGGCGCGGGATTTACCGCAACGTCGCTTCGCCAGCTCCCGCCTCGCCCCGGTTGGCCCTGCCCTCTTACCCCTGTCCGGGCTCCGCTCCGGAAAAGCGGCGGCCCAAAAACAAAGGCCAGGCTAGGTGTTCCCGCCTGAGCCCAGGCTCTTCTTCACTTCCTGGCTATTAAACTCCATGTTTCCTTGGCAGGTCATCTACCGTTGCATAAAAGGAAATGCTTCCTAGAGTAATAACCTCATTGTTCTCTTACTACCAGCAAGACAGATGGCCTAATTTCTTCCTATTACAGAATTTGCATGTAACAATAAAGTTCATTTTTTTCTACTTTCGTGACACACACACACACACACACACACCCCACCCACCCACCCTCTTATCTTTTGTCCTCCAAAAGCACAAGGAAGCAGACAGGTTGGGTCACAATAGTTTATTGTAAACAAATAATCTATTAACTTGTTGCATTATAACGTAATAAAAAAAATAAAATAGCCTAAGAATTGGTAAGATGTTTTAGCAAGGTGTAACAAGCAGTGTGGACATTTTGCTGAGAAGAGCTGGCTCTGTCATGGGTAAACGAGCATGTCACAAAACTTGTGTGGAAGAAAGATTGAAGACATTGTGGTCTAGCACAGGTTGCTGTGTCTGTAGCCACAGTGGCTAGCTACAGGTAAGAGGGGAGGGCAATGGCATGTGAAGTATGCTCATAAAACGAACAGGTGAGTGGAGTAGTGTACAGGCCAATGCCTCACACCTTCATGGTTAATGATTGCTCTAGCTTTTGAATTAGAGATCTATAAGAGTGGTGAGGAATGGTCCAATGTGGTCATCACCATGTCAGCCTACTGGTTTGGTCCTTCCACAACTGTCACTGCTGTCTATTGTAGCCTAGTTTGGGAATAAACTTAACTTTTATTGTTTGTTTTTTTCATTTGAGATCATTCACTGGAGTTCTTGTACTGTAATCTTAACCTTCTTTCTGATAAATGCTAAGCTTCTTGTGCTTGGGATCAACTGTTTCTTATCCAGATTACAAACAGGGAAAGTGTGACATACTAACCATAAAAAACACCCTAAAAAGTGACTCTAACCCTAAACAACAGATAGTTCACCCATACAGTAATTCATACTTTACAAGCAATTGTGGCTCATTCCATCCTGTATATAAAGTGAAAATCAAATAAACAATAAAGAGAAAGCCCCACTGTTATTTCTTTATAAAAAAACACTTGTCTGGGGCATCAAATAAAAAAGATATTTTTTCCCAGAGGATTTTCCAAGGCTGGGGAGTTACTTTAATTTTAAGTAACACCATTAACCTGCAAAATAAATTGAGATTATTATCTCAGTAATGCTTCCCGTGGCTTCCATTTCAACTTAGATGCTGGTTTCCACCTCTGCTAATAACCATATAGTATTCTGTAATTAGAAAGCCTCAGAAATATAAATTTGGAATTCCAGCCACTTTTATTTTTAAATATAACACTATTTTTACAAAGCTTCAATCTTTTCCCAGAAAGTATTGTTGAAAGGTGTCAAAATGCCTTCTTTTCAAGGATTCAATTTTCCCACTGGGAGAGCTCCGGCGCAAGGAATACGGACAACTGCTTGGAAGCTGGATCTTTTTATTTTTCAGGAAGGTGGAGAACAGCAAGAAGTCTGCATTCCTGGGCTAGCTCGCTTCTTATGGTAAATCCCTGGTTTTTTATACCCTTTTTTCCCTTTGTAAGTTGATTTTGTGTGAGTGTTTGTATTTGTGCCTAATGTTTCAAATCCTGTTTGAGTTTGTCTTTATTTCCGCCGGAGGGCAAACTCTGCGGGGTGGCCAGATTGTATTATTGGTTTTCTGTAATCTCTTTTAGCTTTAAGATAGTTTTTCATATTTGTTCTGTAGCAATCACCTGTGTCCCTTTTGTAATTTATATTTTGAGTCTTTTGTCTGTTTGTTTTGCTTATTTGGTATGTCCTGTGTTTGTAAGGGTTTTCTAAATTATCTTTTGTTTCCTTTTCCTATTTGTCTAGTTTTCTTAATTACTTAGGCTTTTGTCTATAGGGATTCTTTAATATTTTTTATTTGATTTCTTTTCCTATGTAAATTTGTTTTCTGGCTGACCTGATGTTCCCCTTGGGCTTTTCCTGTTTTTTGTGACACTACTGCCTTCGTGAAATTCCCTTTCCACAGTATAAAATCAATACATATTTTTGTTGTCACCAAAATATTAATGAAATTAAAAGAACTGGCAAAATGTGAAATAAAAATAATTAAGGGAGGAGTACTGTTTTTGTGGCTGTAATTCTTTCCAGCTGTGATAAATTTACATTTCCCCATTTCCTGGTTTTCATTTTAAAGATTTTATTACATGTGCAAAGTTCAATTTACCAAGTCAAGATAGTACTAGGGCAGCCACTCCCCAAATAACAATGCTCCCAGGACGGAGCCACGTGGCCTGCAAGGAGCTCAAGAAATGGGAGCAGCCTGCTCTCCTTCCCAAAGGGATTTTCAGACCTTCCAGAATGATATCAACAGTTAAAAGTTAAGTGACTAGTGATGGGGGAAGAGAGGGTAGGTTGGAAGCAGGCTTAAGGCCTCTAAGGAATGAAGAAGGTCAAGAAAAATTTCCCAAAGCCAGGGGGGATCCAGCAGGGCTGGGAGGGAGTTGGGTGGGGGGAGATGCTATAGCATCATAAGGGTGATTCTGCAAATCTTGTTCATATGACTGAGGGGACACTGCAGTAGAAATAATTTTAGAACCGGCCATAAGTACTTTTTCAGGGCCCATCATAATTTTGAATGGTTGCATAACTTTGAAGACTTCTTTGATTAGAAAAAAAAATACCTATATTTATTGCTGGCTTTTTGCAAAAAAAGAGAAAAAAGTGAATGTATTTTTTTTTTAGTTTTGATGATTAGGTAGAACAGATTATAGCAAGAACAGAGATATAACTATAAAGAAAGAGATAAATTTGTAATTGCACTAATAACTGCTGTAAGGAAGATTAGAAGTATTTTTTGTATCTTTGTCCTTACATTTCTGTTTTTCTTTTATGTTTTTCCTTTCTTGGACTTTTAGCTTTTTCTTTGATTGCTTTTCTTCATTATTTTGTATTTCTATTAGTTTTAATCTTCCTTTTATTTTTTTTAAATAACATTATACATTAAAAATATTAATTAATTAAAGCTATAGATGATAAGATTCTACCAAGCAAGGTCATTCTAGAGTATCTCCATAATTTTGGAAATAAACTCCCCCTCAACAGTAAATAAGAGCCACTAATGTTGGAATTCGTGTAAAAGAAGACTGGGAAATATCAACTACAGTGATTTAAGAAGTTTAACTTTTTTCGGCTGAAGTAGTAAGATGTCACAGCTACACATAATTGCTACATTTCATTATTCATACAGTCTACAGTAAATAGAATAAAAAACACAGAATTATAGATTTCTTGCCTACTATTCTAGTGCTGCTAGCATGTTTAATTATGTTTTGCTTTTGCTTGTTTCCATTAATTTTGAGTTTTATTCCAATGATCTGAAAATTTGTTTAGCGTAGACTAAATTAGCAACTTCTTCTGACAATCCACTGCTTGAAGTTCTTTCTTTTTTCAATGGAATTTTTATTTTTATATATAGCCATTCAGTTTGATTCTTTGTGGGTTGATTCTAACTCTTAAATTTTATAAGAAAGTTTAGCAATATATTCTGCATTTTTCTTTTTAAATAAGGAATATTCTTTAATGCAAACTCCTCTCAGAGTAACCCTCCACATATAGTAATTGTCCTAGAGCTGTTTAATTTGTCACTTAATGATAAGAGTGTGAGATGGCTTTTTAATACTGTTCACTGCATCCGTTTTACCTAAGTTGAATGGATTTAATCCACTATTTTGTCTGTCTGTCCTGGATAATGGGGCATGATCAAATAGGCCAACAAAAGTGACCGAAACAACTGATAACTGAAATTTAAAGAATCAGTAATATATAATCTATTCCTAGAATATATCTTGGATTTTGGGGAGTAATATGCATAATATATAGCTGTTGAATTCATTTCCTTTCAGACATGTTAGAGAAAAGGAGTGAAAACCTCATTAATGAATCCCGTTTTTGTCTGCAGAATGTATTTTGGGACATATTTTTATCTAACAGCCTCTGCAACACAATTAAAGTCTCTACCTATAACATAACATCACTACATTTTGACAATTTAGAAAGGATAGAAATTTAACTGGTTTTTATTAGGCAATAAATGTGAACCTGAGCATTGGAGAATCTCAACTTATTTTGCAGGTTGATGGTGATACTTAAAATTAAAGCAACTCCCCTAACCCTGGGAAATTATTTGGGAAAAATTATATATTTTATTTGGTGCTCCAGACAAGTGTTTTTTTTTTATAAAGAAGTAACAGTGGGGTTTTCTCTTAAATATTGCTTGAAAGAAAGATTTAAACTAGACAAAAATGGTTTTGACTTTTTAAAAAATGAATTTGAAATCATATTTGTGTGGTAATGATGAACATGTTATGCCAAGGTTTATAAATTGTTACTGAAATTGAATTTGAAAAATGAACATGTGCAATAATGCATGATTCAATGAGCAGAGAACTTTATGTATAATATAATGCTTGAACAATGGGAAAACTGTGGATGAAGGGTTTAAGATTTACACTGAATTATAATCTAAAATAAATTTTATAAAATGATGTACCATTGATATTTAACACCTGATAAATTGTCAAAGATGTATAAAGATGTTGGAAATGTTACTATAAAGAATTTTTTACCATCTTTGGTGGACTTGAGACAAAGCAAAGAAATACTAGGGTAAGATTCATATTTTAATACAAAAGATTCTCAAAATGAATATAAACATTAAATGAGAGACTTTTCTTTCTGATTTAACTTGAAAAAACGGGAATATTCTTGCTATACTTGTTGACAGCAACACGAGTGCTCTATGGACAAAAATGGAAAGATACAATAATTCCCATCATGGAAGAATGGTTGAAAAACTGATGGAACTAGCAGAGATGCCTAAATTAACCACTTTACATAAAAAAAGACTACATAAAACTTGTTTCTATTTGGACACCATACTAGATTTTGCACCTGAGCTTAAAAAAATGAAACATTGATTTGCTTATTAATTTGTTGTTCTAGAAATAGATAATAAATGCTAAATGTGCAAAAGAAAATGTTGAGGCTATAATGTTATATTTTTATTCCATTGCAGTGAAGAGTCAGAAGTTAATGTCTCCTGCCCCCTTATATTTCTCTCCTCCTTTCACTTTTCCACTATTTTATTTTCACTTGTATTTTATAGTTTAGTAAAACTTAACAACAGTTTAATAAAAATTATAATAATAAAAAGTATTACTGTAGAAACTCTCTTATATTTGATTGGGTCATCTCTCCCATACAATCGTACGGGCAGGCTTAAACTTTGCCTCATTTTTGCATCAAAGGAGAAAGGGGCGACTCGCAGAGCCTCCGACAGAGGGCCGTTTCCTCTTCCTCTTCTCGTTCGGCCCGGCAGAGGGCGCTCCAAGATCCGGAAGGCGCGCGCGCGTGGCGTCCCGGTTGTCCGGTAACGTTCCGGAAGCGTTGGCGGACCCAGGAGGAGCCGAGACCGCAGAGGGATGGAGCGCGGCGTCGCTTCTCCGTTAGGGACGGTGAGCACCAGCTCATTTCCTGAGGTCGTCTGGGTGGGTGTTGGAGGAGGCCGAGTCGGATGGGGAGGATTTCCCTAGTTTACCACAAAGCCATGAAAGTTGTAACGTAACAGGACTTCGTTTATGCAATAAAAGCAAACACGCTCTCTCTCTCTCTCTCTCTCTCTCTCTCTCTCTGGCAGCATCCAAGACACAAGAACAAAATATTTTTTTAAAAAAAATTGTGTGTGTGTGTTTTATATATATATATATATATATATATATATATATATATATATATATATATATATATATATATATATATATATATATATATATATATATATATATATATATATATATATAAAACATACACACTATGTATGTATATGTGTGTGTATATATATATATATATGTATGTATGTATATATATATATATACACACACACACACACACACACACACACACACACATATATATATATATACATATATATATATATATATATATATATATATATATATATATATATACATACATATATATATATATATATATATATGTGGATCTTTGGTTGTTCGGGTTTTCTCCGTAAGATTCAAAGTAGGCAGCGTTTCGATGAACAACCAAAGATCCACATACAAATACCCTTGAGAACCTCAGAAAACAAATATATATATATATATATATATATATATATATATATATATATATATGGATGTATATATGTATACATACACACATGCACACACACACATATCTTATATATATTTCTTATATGTATTTCATTTATTCATAGCTATGTTTATACTTCTACCTGTTATAATCGCTTGACTAAATAAATAAATAAATATGCATATAATTCTGTGTGTGTATGTGTATATATGTATATATACATCTACATATATATACATACACTACACACATATACATATAGTACATACACACGCACACACACACACACCTATATACACACAGACGCACACATTTTTCTTTTGTTCTTGCTCTCAGAAGTCGTTCCTGAGCTAGTGTTTCTCAAGCTCAGAGGCTGTAAAATAAGTGGACCAACTTCCAGAATTCCCCAGCCATCCCTAGCTGGAGAAACGCTACTGCAAGGGCAAGTGCCTTTTGGGGTGTTACTCGTGATTGGGGTCCCACTAAGGAAGGGGCGCTCTCCTGTCTGGGGTGATTTACAAGAGGTTCCCACACTTAGTTCTTCTGTCTTCCGGCTCTAACAATATAGAATAACAAAGTTGGAAAAGACCTTGGAAGTCTTCTAGTCCAACCGCTCCTGCTCAGGCAGGAAACCTATACCATAGAATAATAAATAGAATAGAAATAGAATAAATAAAATACCATTTCAGACAAATGGCTGTCCAATCTCTTCTTGAAAACTTCCAGGGTTGGAGCATTCACAACTTCTGGAGGCAAGTTGTTCCACTGATTAATTGTTCTCATTGTCAGGAAATTTCTCCTCAGTTCTAGGTTGCTTCTCTCCTTGATTAGTTTCCACCAGTTGCTTCTTGTCTTGCCCTCAGGTGCTTTGGAGAATAGCTTGACTGCCTCTTCTTTGTGGCAGCCCCTGAGATACTGGAACACTGCTATCATGTCTCCCCTGGTCCTTCTCTTTACTAAACTAGACATACCCAATTGCACCAACAGTTGTTTATATATAGTTTTAGCTTCCCATCCCCTAATCATCTTTGTTGATTTCTGCATTAAGTGGGAAGGGAGTTTGCAGGTTGCCTAGTCCAATTCTGTGGTTAAGCAGCAGATCTTATTCCATTCCAGACAGATGGCGGCCCAGTTTCTTCTTAAAAAACATTTAGTGTTAGAGTATCACAACTTTTGATGGACAGCAGTTTCACTGATTAATTGTTCTTACTGATAGAAAGTTGAATGGATTGTATCTCTCTTTAGCAATCGTCAACCTGTTACTTCTTGTCCTCCTCTCAGCTGCTTTGGATAATAAGTTGACTCCTCCTTCCCCCTGGGAGCCCCTCAAGTATTGGAAGACAGCTATGTCACCTGTAGACCTTCTCTTGTTAGACTAGACATATCTGGTTTCTGCAACTATTCACTGTGTGGTTTAGCTTCTAGATTCTTCATCATCGTTGTTGTTCTTTGCACTCTTTGTAGGGTTTCAGCATATTTTTTGTATCATAGTAACCAGAACTAATGCATTTTAAAGTAGCTCTACCCTTTCTCATGATCTTTCTGTTGATGCAGCCTAGGACTCCTTTGACTTTTTGCTCCTTCAACACATTGATGGCTCATACTTTAGTGGTGGTCTACTAGGACACCTAGATCCCTCTCACAATTACTACTGTTAAGCCAGGTATCGCTTATTCTATAAGTGCATTTAGTTTTTCTTGCCTAAGTGCAGGACTTTCCTTTCCTTACCACTGAATTGCATTTTTTTAGTGATAAGGCCCAGCGTTCAAGTCTGTCAAAATCCTTCTGAATCTTGAGGCTATCTTCCAAAGCATTAGCAATTCCCCCAGCTTGATGTCATCTGGAAATTTGATGAGTTCCCTTCTCTCTCCTCATTTAGATCCTTTATGAAAATGTTGAAGATAATGTGGCCCAAGACAACCTTGAGGTACCTCACTGCATACATCCCTCCATATAGAT